>NC_133194.1:1365000-1437500 GCF_049306965.1 Danio rerio | reverse complement strand
GTAAATCGCGGTCCGCAGAAATGTCCGCGGGGCTACGTTTCCACAATGAGCCCGGGTTGGATTTGATAGCTAGATTCCATTTCATTATAACAGCTATTCATTTTTAATAAGCTGAACTGTTTGCTAATTTATTTGCTGCTCATGTATACTATTTATTTTTCTTTTGAATATATAATATTGAAACATATCACTGACCGTTTAACTGTTTAATTACAACGAAACAGATCCAAATGAGCATATTTAGTAGTTTGGGGATTTTTTTCAGGGGGGGGGGGTTGGGGGGATGGATCCCTTCTTATGGTGGGCATATCCCTTATTTTCACATCCCAATGTTGACAGTTATGAAAACAAATGCTGGAATAGCTGTTGGTTCATTCCACTGTGGCGACCCCAGATGAATAAAGGAAGCTGAAAAGAAAATGAATGAATGAATTTCACAATTATTATCAACATCGTCACCGTATTTTTTTCACAGGGGTCGTGAATATTCTGTAAAAGCGTTTGTCTGTCTGTGTTTGTTTGTTTGTGTTTGCGTTGGCTCACGTGTGTGATCATGTGTGTGTGCAGCTCCGCTGGCCAGCGTTTGAATGTGCCCACGTGTGCGCGAGCAAGGTGAAAAGCAGGATTAGAAGAGGCCGATGTGTTTTGAAGATGGACTGCGAGGATGAGGGATTCACCAGCCGACAATCTCCGCTTCACACGTCAGATGACTGGAGCTCAACGCCGGCTTAAGAGGACATCTCCGCTTGGCTAAACAGACGTCGAGTCTTAAAAGGAGAGAACAGGCAAGCTCGAAATAATGGTCACTTTCAGAGGAGATCAAGGATTTGCCAACCTTGTTTTTGAACTAATGTCACCGAGCTGAGTTGATGAATATAAACATTACAAATACACTGCAATAATCAGGGGGTCAGACCTTTTGTAGGTTGTTTGGCAAAGAGAGTTTTGTGTTGTTTTACGCCATTGACACAATGGATGTTACTGTAAATAGTGGTTGAACAGATCACGAAACTCTGAGCCACAGGTTTTGTTATTCTTCTTGATTTGAAACAAATAAGAGAGAGAGAGAGAGAGAAATATAATTTGCTTTCCTATTTATTTAAAGGGCTCCTATGATGACAGTCATCTTTTATAAGCTGTTTGGACAGAGCTGTGTGCGATATAGTTTGTGCATAGTCAAAATTAAAGTACAAAAAAACACAAAAAAAATGTCAGTGCTCATGTAGGATTGGCATTATCTCTTGAAGACATGTTCAAGATATGTGTTCATCACCAAAGCTTAGTAATGATGTTTACAGGTTGCACTTAATAGTTTCTCTCAGCGTTTCATTGAATTGCTCCCGGACAATGAAGATACCTCGTTCCCGTAGAAGACAAAAGGTCATGCGAACACTTTCCCCCTGAGTATGTGTACCGAGAAAAGAAAAGAATCAGCGGCACAGATGGCCATGCCAAATCCATCGCAGGTGCCCTATGTGTGCATGCAGGCCGAACAAAGACATTCCCTGCTCTGGGGATATACGCCTTTGTGTTGCGTTGTGCTGAAATGTCTGCATCAAGCCAACACAATCAATACGGCAGAACAATGTCACACATTAACCCTCACAGTTTACCTCCTTAAGACCTCGACGCCGCTCACATTTGTACGTTTGTTCATGATTTTTGCGAAGGACTCGTACATGCAGCTGGCACATGTTGCACAGGAGGTTTTAATACTCCTCTATGATCATATTATGGAAGATTGTCATGGATTTGGCTCTAATAGGTTTTATAAATAAATATCGAGTCCATACATACACGTTTCACTGGACGTTTTTATTTTCCCTAATAATCATATAGCAGATTGTCTTGCAGTTGATGTCGCTTCAGGAGGTTTTATGTAAAAGAAAAAGCAAGTAAGACACTCAAAGTTGGCTGTTGTTCTCGACTAAAAGATCAAAACGCAATTGTTTATCGTTCATTTTGTAGTGTTTTCTAGTTTAGTTCCAATCGCATTGTTGAAATTTAGTGCTTTTATTGTGTATTTTTCTTGTTTTATTATTGAAAAAACTGCATGTTGCACCAAAATACCAGCCTGATGTCATGAGAAAACGTATTTTACGTTTTGCAAGTTTAGTGGTTAATTCATACAAATTCGTACAAGTTCAGTCGTACGAAATTGTACGAATTTAAAAAGGAGGCGTGGCACCTAACCCCACCACTAAACCCAACCGTCATTAGTGGATGAGCAAATCGGAATATATTATACGAATTATATCATACGAATTAGCCACCAAATCAAAAAGTTACGAATTGCCGTGAGATTGTGTTGAAAATACTACACTGTAAGAAAATCTCCATGATTTAAATGGTAAATTGTAAAAATGCTACAGTATAAATCTGTAACCTGGTTAACAGTAAGTTTCCTTTGTCATCAAGCCAATATAATCATTACGGCAGAACAATGTCACGAATTAACCCTCACAATTTACATCTTTAAGACCTCGACGCCGCTCACATTTGTAAGTTTGCTTATCATTTTTGTGAAGCACTTGTACATGCAGCTGGCACATGTTGCACCGGAGGTTTTATTTTCCTCAATATTCATATATCAGATTGTCTTGCAGTTGATGTGGCTTCAGAAGGTTTTGTGTAAAAAATAGCAAGTAAGACACTCAAAGTTGACTGCTGTTCTGAACTAAAAGACCAAAACGCAATTGTTTATCCTTCGTTTTGTAGTGTTTTCTGGTTTAGTTATCGCAAGTCAACCCTTATTGAACTTTAGTGCTTTTATTGTGTATTTTTCTTGCTTTATTATTGAAAAAACTCCATGTAGCACCAAAATACCAGCCTGATGTCACGAGAAAACGTAAGTATTTTACGTTTTGCTAGTTTAGTGGCTAATTCGTACAAATTCGTACGAGTTCAGTTGTACGAAATTGTACGAATTTAAAAAGGAGGCGTGGCACCTAACCCCACCCCTAAACCCAACTGTCATTAGGGGATGAGCAAATCGGAATATATTGTACGAATATATCATACGAATTCATACGAATTAGCCACCAAATCAAAAAGTTACGAATTGCCGTGAGATTGTGTTGAAAATACTACACTGTAAGAAAATCTCCATGATTTCAATGGTAAATTTTAAAAATGCTACAGTATAAATCTGTAATCTGGTTAACAGTAAGTTTCCTTTGTCATCAAGCCAACATAATCAATACGGCAGAACAATGTCACAAATTAACCCTGACAATTTACCTCCTTAAGACCTCGACGCCGCTCACATTTGTAAGTTTGCTCATCAATTTTGTGAAGCACTTGTACATGCAGCTGGCACATGTTGCACCGGAGGTTTTATTTTCCTTAATATTCATGTAGCAGATTGTCTTGCAGTTGATGTGGCTTCAGGAGTAAATTTTTTTTTTTTTTTTTTTTTTTGTGTAAAAATTAGCAAGTAAGACACTCAAAGTTGACTGCTGTTCTGAACTAAAAGAACAAAACGCAATTGTTTATCCTTCGTTTTGTAGTGTTTTCTGGTTTAGTTCTCATCGCAAGTCAACCCTTATTGAAATTTAGTGCTTTTATTGTGTATTTTTCTTGTTTTATTATTGAAAAAACTGCATGTTGCACCAAAATACCAGCCTGATGTCATGAGAAAACGTATTTTACGTTTTGCAAGTTTAGTGGTTAATTCATACAAATTCGTACAAGTTCAGTCATACGAAATTGTACGAATTTAAAAAGGAGGCGTGGCACCTAACCCCACCCCTAAACCCAACCGTCATTAGGGGATGAGCAAATCGTACTATATTGTACGAATTATATCATACGAATTATATCATACGAATTAGCCACCAAATCAAAAAGTTACGAATTGCCGTGAGATTGTGTTGAAAATACTACACTGTAAGAAAATCTCCATGATTTAAATGGTAAATTGTAAAAATGCTACAGTATAAATCTGTAATCTGGTTAACAGTAAGTTTCCTTTGTCATCAAGCCAATATAATCATTACGGCAGAACAATGTCACGAATTAACCCTCACAATTTACCTCTTTAAGACCTCGACGCCGCTCACATTTGTAAGTTTGCTCATCATTTTTGTGAAGCACTTGTACATGCAGCTGGCACATGTTGCACCGGAGGTTTTATTTTCCTTAATATTCATATATCAGATTGTCTTGCAGTTGATGTGGCTTCAGAAGGTTTTGTGTAAAAAATAGCAAGTAAGACACTCAAAGTTGACTGCTGTTCTGAACTAAAAGACCAAAACGCAATTGTTTATCCTTCGTTTTGTCGTGTTTTCTGGTTTAGTTATCGCAAGTCAACCCCTTATTGAACTTTAGTGCTTTTATTGTGTATTTTTCTTGCTTTATTATTGAAAAAACTCCATGTAGCACCAAAATACCAGCCTGATGTCACGAGACAACATAAGTATTTTACGTTTTGCTAGTTTAGTGGCTAATTCGTACAAATTCGTACGAGTTCAGTTGTACGAAATTGTACCATTTTTAAAAAGAGGCGTGGCACCTAACCCCACCCCTAAACCCAACCGTCATTGGGGGATGAGCAAATCGTAATATATTGTACAAATTATATCATACGAATTCACATGAATTAGCCATGAAATCAAAAAGTTACGAATTGCCGTGAGATTGTGTTGAAAATACTACACTGTAAGAAAATCTCCATGATTTCAATGGTAAATTGTAAAAATGCTACAGTATAAATCTGTAATCTGGGTAACAATGAGTTTTCTTTGTCATCAAGCCAACACAAACAATATGGCAGAACAATGTCACAAATTAACCCTGACAATTTACATCTTTAAGACCTCGACGCCGCTCACATTTGTACATTTGCTCATTATTTTTGCAAAGGACTCGTACTTGTAGCTGGCACATGTTGCACCGGAGGTTTTAATATTCATTTGTGTTCATATTATAGAAGATTGTCTGTCAGCTGATGTGGCTTCAGGAGGTTTTATAGCTGAAATATCGAGTAAGACATTCAAAGTTGGCTGTTGCTCTGAACTAAAAGATTCAAACTGAATTGTTTATCATTGGTTTTGTAGTGTTTTCCAGTTTAATTCTCATCGCAAGTCAACCCTAATTAAAATGTTGTATTTTTATTGTGTATTTTTCTTGCTTTATTATTAAAAAACCTGTGCATGTCGCACCAAAATACTACACTGTATAAAAGTCCATGATTTCAACAGTAAATGTAAAAATGCTGCAGTATAAATCTGTAACGGTCAACAGTGTTTCCTTTGTCATCAAGCCAACACAATCATTACAGCAGAACAATGTCAATCATTAACCCTGACAATTTACCTCGACGCCGCTCACATTTGTACGTTTGTTCATCATTTTTGCGAAGCACTTGTACATGCAGCTGGCACATGTTGCACAATTATTTTCCTCTCTAATCATATTATAGAAGACTGTCTGTCAGCTGATGTGGCTTAAGGAGTTTTTCTGTATAAATATCGGGTAAAACATTTGAAGTTGGCTGTTGTTCTGAACTAAGAGATCAAAACAGAATTGTTTATCATTGGTCTTGTAGAGCTCTCTGGTTTAATTCTCATCGCAAGTCAACTCTTATTGAAACGTAGTGCTTTTATTGTGTATTTTTCTTGCTTTATTATTAAAAAGTGATGTTTGCATGCAACCTGTGCATGTTGCACCAAAATACTACACTGCAAACAAATTGGGAAACGGTAAAAATGCTACAGTATAAAGGTGTAATCCGGTTAACAGTAAGTTTCCTTTGGCATCAAGCCAACACAATCAATACGGCAGAACAATGTGACGCATTAACCCTGACAATTTACCTCCTTAAGACCTCAAACGCCGCTCACCTGCGCGACAATTAAGAGCTTAACAAACGATTCTTTTTGGCTGTGAAAAAATCCTGATTGTGGCACCTTTAAGTCCTTTTCATAGGCGCCGGGAAGCGTCTCCAGCAAACATGAATGCCCTTTTAACGATTTCCTGCTTCATTCAGGCCCTATTCAGCGGCACGAGTGTGTGTGGAGTTCATTTCCCTGCTGTTTCAGCCCTGCTCGAGAGCTCTCCAGCCTAAATGACCCTGAAGTAGTCATTCATCGTCTCAATAGCCTGGCCGCGCCACCTCAAGAAACTCACCGCGTGCTTAAGCGACAATAAAACCCGCTGCTTTTCTTTTCTTTCTTTCTTTTTTCTCGTCCTTGAAAGCGAAGAGCGATATCTTCGATCAACAATTGGGCAATTAATCACAGCAGCTCCTTCTCTGGCACAAGTGAAAGGCCAAATGTGAATTAAAACCTTGACTATTTAGTCCATGACAATGCCTTTTTTTAAAAAAACACAGATTTATTATTCCCAAAATCTGGAAAAAGGTGGAAGCTATGAAGCTCTTCACTTGGAGGAAAGGCTTTCTCTCTGGTTTTTTTTTTTTTTTTTGGAATCTAGATTTAATTTAGTTGCCGATGTCGCTATCAGTGGCGAACAAGCTGGCAGCGCTAGCGGTCTGACGGTCCCTGATAAGCGCAGTGCTCCCGGCTAAGCCTGATTAGTGTTGGCCCCTAAAAGGCTTTGTTATGAGAGGCAAATAGACTGTGGAACAGCAGCCTGGGACCTCACTGATATCAACAATCACAGAGCGAACCCTAACCCCCACCCTCTGGCTTTCCGGAGCGCTCGTCTGAGGAACGCCATCTGTGCGGGAGAGACGGGGAAAAAAGAAAGAGACGCTGATTTTTGTCTTCCCTCAATGGCTTCGGCTTGAGATTAAGGGTCAGACATCAAGTGCCGGCCCGAGAAGGGAATCAAAATCATTCACGGTTCAAAAAAATAAATAAAAAATCAAGTGTCTAAAGAAGGAAACGTTGACAGTAAATGCATTGGTTTATTATTGTTTCTGTGCATGCAACCTGTGCATCATCTGTGCATGAGAGATGATAAAGACAGAGACGCTGATTTTTGTCTTCCCTCAATGGCTTCAGATTGAGAGTCGTACAGCAAGTGGCAGCCCGAGATGGTAATGAAATGCTCATCATTCAGAAAAAAAAAAAATCAAGTGCCTAAAGAATGAAACATCGATATTAAATGCATTGGTTTGTTATTGTTTTTGGGAATGATGCATGCATGCAACCTGTGCATGAGAGATGGAAAAGAAAGAGGAGCTCATTTTTGTCTTCCTTCAGTGGCTTCGGCTTCAGATTAAGGGTCGGCCATCAAGTGGCGGCCCAAGATGGGAATCAAAATCGCTCATAGTTCAGAAAAATGATTAAGTTCCTAAAGAATGAAACATTAAAATTAAATGCATTGGTTTATTATTGTTTTTAGGAATGATGCATGCATGCAACTTGTGCGGGAGAGAGGGAAAAGAAAGAGACGCTGATTTTTGTCTTCCCTCAATGGCTTCGGCTTGAGATTAAGGGTCGGACATCAAGTGGCGGCCCGAGAAGGGAATCAAATCATTCATGGTTTAGAAAAATAAATAAAAAATCAAGTGTCTAAAGAAGGAAACGTTGATAGTAAATGCATTGGTTTATTATTGTTACTGTGCATGCAACCTGTGCATCATCTGTGCATGAGAGATGATAAAGACAGAGACGTGATTTTTGTCTTCCTTCAGTGGCTTCGGCTGCTGATTAAGGGTCGGACATCAAGTGGCGGCCCGAGAAGGGAATCAAAATCATTCATGGTTTAGAAAAATAAATAAAAAATCAAGTGTCTAAAGAAGGAAACGTTGATAGTAAATGCATTGGTTTATTATTGTTACTGTGCATGCAACCTGTGCATCATCTGTGCATGAGAGATGATAAAGACAGAGACGCTGATTTTTGTCTTCCCTCAATGGCTTCAGATTGAGAGTCGTACAGCAAGTGGCAGTCCGAGATAGTAATGAAATGCTCATCATTCAGAAAAGTAAAAAATCAAGTGCCTAAAGAATGAAACATCGATATTAAATGCATTGGTTTGTTATTGTTTTTGGGAATGATGCATGCATGCAACCTGTGCATGAGAGATGGAAAAGAAAGAGGAGCTCATTTTTGGCTTCGGCTTGAGATTAAGGGTCGGACATCAAATGGCGGCCTGAGAAGGGAATCAAATCATTCATTGTTCAAAAATTTTTATAAAAATCAAGTGTCTAAAGAAGGAAACGTTGAGAGTAAATGCATTGGTTTATTATTGTTTTTGTGCATGCAACCTGTGCATCATCTGTGCATGAGAGATGATAAAGACAGAGACGCTGATTTTTGTTTTCCCTCAATGGCTTTAGATTGAGAGTCTGTAATGAAATGCTCATCATTCAGAAAAGTAAAAAATCAAGTGCCTAAAGAATGAAACATCGATATTAAATGCATTGATTTATTATTGTTTTTGGGAATGTTGCATGCATGCAACCTGTGCATGAGAGATGGAAAGGAAAGAGGAGCTCATTTTTGTCTTCCTTCAGTGACTTCGGCTTCAGATTAAGGGTTGGACATCAAGTGGCGGCCCAAGATGGTAAACAAGATCGCCCATAGTTCAGAAAAATGATTAAGTCCCTAAAGAATAAAACATTAAAAAAAAATGCATTGGTTTATTATTGTTTTTTAGGAAGGATGCATGCATGCAACAAGTGCATCATCTGTGCGGGAGAGACGGAAAAGAAAGAGACGCTGATTTTTGTCTTCCCTCAATGGCTTCGGCTTGAGATTAAGGGTCGGATATCAAGTGGCAGCCTGAGAAGGGAATCAAATCATTCATCGTTCAGAAAATTTTTTAAAATCAAGTGTCTAAAGAATGAAACATTAATAATAAATGCATTGGTTTATTAGTGTTACTGTGCATGCAACCTGTGCATCATCTGTGCATGAGAGATGATAAAGACAGAGACGCTGATTTTTGTTTTCCTTCAATAACTTCGGCTGCAGATTAAGGGTCGGACATCAAGTGGCGGCCCGAGACGAGAATCAGAATCACTCATCATTCAGAAAAATCATCAATTCACTAAAAAATGAAACATTAATAATAAATGCATTGGTTTATTATTGTTTTTTTAGGAATGATGCATGCATGCAACATGTGATTCATCTGTAGGGACAGACAAAAAAAGCCTTTTTCCTTTCCAATGCACTACTTTTCTATCATTTTACAATGTAAACATGGATGGTGATGGTTGTGTTTGACCGTTATGTTTACCTCTGCGTGTCTTTTAAAGAGCTGCGCTTGTAAGAGCTTTAAACCCTGTCAGTTTGAAAGATCTTCAACTTTCACACATAGCACAGCTCATCACTGTCAGCTCCTAAAGTATTGGACCATTTAGAAGAGCTCAGAGGCGGCGCAACCATTGCAAGCTTCTGTTTATAGTAGAAAGTTGCCATGAAAACTTTATTTACCATTATATCATGGTGTAGGCAGCACTCATTGTGGCTTTGTCCAGATATACTGAATTATTATATGATGTATCTTTATCATAACATAATATTTCATATTTCTAATAATTAATGTCATTATTACATAGCGTTTATAATTATGCATCACGTGCACCTTGTGTTATGCAGTGCTTTTTTAAAAAGCGTTTGACACACATTGTTTTTATTGTTTTTCCTTTTGACATAAGGTTATTTTGCTCACCCCATTGGCAGATTTTTTTGCTTGTTTTAAGAAAAAACACTTAATTTTGCAGCCTGATCTCACGAGACAACATAAGTATTTTACGTTTTGCCAGTTTAGTGGCTAATTCATACGAATGCGTACGAGTTCAGTCGTACGAAATGGCACGATTTTAAAAAGGAGGCGTGGCACCTGACCCCACCCCTAACCCCAACCGTCATTGGGGGATAAGCAAATCGTACTAAATTGTACGAATTAGATCGTACGAATTCATATGAATTAGCCACTAAATGAAAAAGTTACGAATTGCCGTGAGATTGTGTTGTAATTTTGGCATATTATTTCTTTAACAAGACTATGCTTGTCTTTAACAATTATGCTTGTCTAGATAATTCTAATTGATTTAAGAATTTTTAAATATTTGCACTAGAAACAAAACAAAAAAATGCCCCATTGGTTGATTATTTAGCTTGTTTACAGGAAAAACTAACTTAATTTTAGCACATTTTTTCTTAAAACAAGTCAATATGTTTTGCGTGTCTAGAAAACGCTTCTTGGTTTAGGATTTTTTTAGATATCTGGACTAGAAACAAGACAAAAAAAAATTAATAAATTTTTTGCAGTGCAACAGGTAAACATCCAACCCAGGCTCATTGTGGAAACGTAGTCTCGCGGACATTTCTGGAGACCGCAGAATACGTCCCGGCGGGTACGTACGGCTGCAGTTTTTGTTTTCGCAAATCCGCGAGAGGCCGCTGTTGCTCGCTTTTTCGCACCTCAGACGCCTCTCGCGAGTGCGGTTCGCGCCTGCGCTGTTCTCGCGTGAACCCAGAGGAGGCCGCTGTCTGACTGACCGGATGATTGACTGCGCGACTGGCCAATCGGCCAACCCGCCCTCCTTCTTCCCTGAACCCAACCAATTTTACCGATCAACCCGCCCGCTCCCTTCCCTAAACCCCCGAGCCACAGTTTACAAAAGCTGTCCATAAAAATAAAAGCCTAATTTTTTTTTTCTACCGCGTTTTCGGATTTCACCGCAATCTCACCCTGTCACGAAACTCGTTCACTTAATTTTTGGGATTCTGTTTATGTCTTACCTGATTGCTGGAACCACTCTTCCCCGGACTCGAAACCGGTCGCCGTGGTCGACTCCTCTCCGATTCTCGAGCCTGCCGATGTACACGCTGAGCTGAGTGGACAAACGGGTTGCAGCGAGGAAGCCCTCCACAAGGAGGTAAGGCAAGCGCGAAAGGGATCAGCGACACACCGCCCTGCAGCGTTCGCTTGAAAAAAATTAACGTGGCCGTACGTACCCCCCAGGACGTATTCCGCTGTCTCCAGAAACGTCCGCGGGACTACGTTTTCAGAATGAGCTTGGGTTGCAAACATCACGTCAAAACACAGCAGAAGGCTTTGGATGACTGTAAAAATGCCTTTCCTTCATGTTATCCCAACACAAATCAATGAAGTTAACACATTTTAGATGAATTGAACATAAAACAGTTAAGTTTTCTCAAAAAAAAAACTTAAGAATTGTGTTGTTTCAACTTATTTTAATAATTTAGATTAAACAAGCAACAAAAGTCATTTTTTGAGTGTGTAAATGAATCATGCACCCAGATCTCCTGAATTACTATTTTAAAAATGCAGTTGTTAGAAAATAAACTCTAAAATAAGGATTTTGCATGGTCATATGATTAGTTTCATGTAAAATTGCAGTTATTAGAAAATAAAAATGCAGATTTTGCATGATCATATGATTAGTAGCATGTTTTTATCCTCTACTAGAACACTCCTGCAACTCATTCGCACACAAAAAAGCATGCATGTCATCCTGCGCGATGATATAATATAGGCTGCAGCTTCAGCACAAATTAAAAAAAGCAAAACAAAGAATCAGCACCTACAGAAGCGTGCATCGGCTGCTAGTAAAGTGCCAAAGCAAGCATGTGTGTGTGTGTGTGTGTGTGTGTGCGAGACCGTAGGCTGTAATGTATTCCTGCGCTGGCAGCCAGAGCCTCTTTACACACTCTACAGGTTTTCTTTGTTCGCGCAGACAGAGATGAATGGCGGACCCTCGCCCCTCCCGAACCCGGGGCCGCTGCCGGGGACGCCTTTGTTCACCGCCCTCCATTATAAGAGCCATTACCAGCACGCTGCAGATTTAAATGCGCATATTGATGACCTCAAATAAAGAAAATATTAATGAAAGTATAACAAAGGCTAAGGGAGTGAAAGTTGTGAATGATTTTTTTGGGGGTGCAAAAAAGTTATTCCTCTAGTGGGGAGAAATGAGCTGTTTGGAATATTTTAAATTTAATAAGGCCGTGAGGTTTTACAGGGAAATGTGCATTATTGAATCTGCATAAACAAATATGAGTGGATAAGCAGAGGCTGGTGCGGGAATACGTCTGCGGATTTCACATCTTGATATTTTGTCATTCTCAAAAGGGTTTTATTTTCATTTTTTGGCATTTTTGAAGGTCTAAAGAATATTTCTGGCGATCAGAGATAAGGTTTGCATTCATAAATGAGACATCTAAAATTATGCAAAAGCGTCTAAATCTTTATGTATCTTCATTATGTAAATATTCGTATTTTAATAGCTAATATTAATAGCAATATTAGTAGCTATTATTCTATATACATCTCACGCTTTTAGACTCAAAGACACTGTCACAATCACCAGCGAGCTAACCCTTGTAGATCCCCAGAGAACATTCATTATAACCAGAACTACAAGTCTGACTCTGATATGAACTACAACTCCTGTCATGCATCTCTCACATACACCAGTTCCCGTAAAGAGTATTTCGGGCTACAGGGGAATTGGGTAAGCTAAATTGTCCATAGTGTATGTGTATGGATGTTTCCCAGTGATGGGTTGCAGCTGGAAGGGCATCCGCTGCTAAAACATATGCTGGGTAAGTTGGCATTTCATTCCGCTGTGGTAACCACAGATTAATATAGAGACTAATCCGAAAACTACTGACTACTCTTATTAATAAAACTGCATGTGGATCCGCAATCTGTTGTCAGCAGACTCCCAAACAATTTTTCACATGCAGTGCAGTTTATTACTGTCAGTTCTACAGCAGTGGACCAATCAGAAGAGCTCAGAGGCGGGGCAAGCATTGCCAACTTCTGTTTATAGTAGAATGTTGGCATGACAACTGTTTTATTTACCATTATATCATGGCAAGTCAGCACTCATTTGTCCAGATATACTGAATTTTATTTGGTATCTTCAAGTGATTATCATAACATTTTGTTTCTAATGGGTTCATCATTGTCGTTATTACATCATGTTTATAATATCACATCAGAAGAACCATGCGTTACACTATTCTTTAAACCTATTCCTGAGTGCCACATCTCACTTTTTTTTAGAAACAGAGACACTGTCATGATCACCAGCGAGCTAACCCTTGTAGATCCCCAGAGAACATTCATTATGACCAGAACTACGAGTCTGACTCTGATATGAACTACAACTCCTGTCATGCACCTCACACACACACCAGTTCCGGTTTCCTGTAAACAATATTTAAGGCTTGTTTATAATCAGAGATTGAGTTTCATGAATGAGATGTCTAAAATTGTGCAAAAGTGCTAAATCTTTATGTATCTTCATTATGTAAATGTTAGTAATATTAGCTTTATTATTAGCTCATATTAATAGTAATATTAGTAGCTATTAATCTATATACATGTCCAGTTGTAGAAAATAAGTATAAAGCAATAGTTCAGTCAAAAACGAAAATTGCACCATGATTTGGTTTTTGAAAATGACATTTTGTTAAAAGTAAAAACTACTAAAAGGGTTAAAAAAATTAAACTAATACTAAAAGTAGAATAAAAATATTGATATATAAAAAATATTAAACATTTACATTTGTATGTTGTTGTAAATGTTTTAATTTAAGATTAAATTTAAATATGTATATATATATATATATATATATATATATATATATATATATATATATATATATATATATATATATATATATATATATAAAGAGACTAAGCCGAACGTGCTACTCACTGCACCACCGTGTCGCCATATATATATATATATATATATATATATATATATATATATATATATATATATATATATATATATATATATACATATATATATATATATATATATATATATATATATATATATATATATATATATATATATATATATATATATATATATATATATATATAAATTTTTATTTATTTAAAACATTTACTAAGTATAATATATACATATTACTATAATTTAATATATTACTTATAAGGTATGAACATTTTTAAATAACAATATTAAATAGTATGTTTATCAAAATTGTAGCATTATTATTTTGTATCAGTAGCACTATAATAACAATAGTTGTTTTAGCGTTGCTCTGACTTCACTTCTCAGCTATCTTACATAGATGTATCCTTCTGACATTTCGACAGAGACTTTAACTCAAAGCTGATTTTTTGTTATTGCACTGCAGCTGTAGGTTTTCTCAGTATATGCGTCCTCTAGAGAGCGAACCCATGATCCCGGCTGATCTCGGCTCTGTGTGTTCTACAAGTGGAGCTCCAGAAACACGTTACAAACATTCACCTCTTTGATTCGATTGGCTCAGCAGTGAGTATCTTCATTGCAGGGGCCAATTAGGAAGGTGCTGAAGAGTCACACGTCTTACAAGAGTCTCCAGTGTGTTTACAATCTGCAACTGACACACACACACACACACACACACACACACACACACACACATTGATTCCCAGGTGATGCATATCTAACCCAAAACCTCAGTGGGGGCCTTGGGATCCAGGATCCCCCAGGGATGCAAACACAGATGCCGGCAGTGGTTTATTCCCTAGTAAGTGCACTCTCCAGCCACAACACACACTCTCTAGGGAGCTCACCTTGTGGACAGAGTTTTATAAGTGGATCATGCTCCAGCGGATCTGCTTTCACTTTATTTGGAGATGCAAACACTGCGACTCCACTGCACTTTTGACCAACATTGTTGAGTCACAGCAGTCTTTTTGTTTTGTTTTTTAATTTATTTCTACACATAAAATGGTATTTAAGGTTTTAGGTTCAGCCTGATGATGCATAATTAAATGTATTTACGTTTTATATTTGTTAACATGTTTAGTTTCTTAATGGTGTTATTTTATTTATTTGTTTGTTGTTTATTTATTGTAAATGACGACGTCAACAAGGGATTGTAATTAAGATTTTATTACGAAAGCAGCATCTAAGAAAGGTCTAGTCCTTTAGGAGCAAAGATGGGCTGAGGATCGCCAGTTTGCCAACAGATATGTGAATCCTGAAGAGTATTGCGACACTAAGATCATTGAAATGTTAAAAAATAATGTTCCTCAAAGGAAGATAAGAAGGCATTTGGATGTTTCACCTTTACACTGCACAACATCATTAAATGATTCAAAGAATCTAGAGGAATTTCAGTGCATAAAGGACAACACTTCATCAAGGATCCTCATTCATCTGTAGGCAATACCACCACATGGGCTCAGGACTACTTTGGCAAACCTTGTCAAGTACCACAATACGTAGTTACATCCACAAATGCCAGTGAAAACTGCCAAACGGAAGCCCTATGTTAACAGTGTCCAGAGGTGCCATTGACTTATCTGGGCTCATAGACATCTGGGATGGACCATCACACACTGGAAATAGATTCTGTGGTCAGCTGAATCAGTGGATATAAGTACTTGACTGGCCTGCCTGCAGTCCTGACCTGTCTCCAATAGAGAATGTGTGGTGCATTTTCAAGTGCAAAATGCAACAATGAAAACCCTGTACTAAAGACCTGTTTTAAGTGTTGTGAAAAGGAACGGCAACATTACAGAGTGATAAATGATTTACTGTTGCATTTTTTTATTTTTTTTGGAAATATGTGACAAGAGCCAAACTTTTAAAAATAAAACAATGCAAATCATGAGGAAAACATTCAATAATATTTGTTCTATTGTCTGCATTGAAATACAAGTCAACATAGTTATTTGCGTTTTTCATACTGTCCCAACTTTTTCTAATTTAAGGGTTGTACAACTTGCCTTCATTTTCATTCATTCATTTTATTTTCGGCTTAGTCCCTTTATTAATCCGGGGTCGCCACAGCGGAATGAACCGCCAACTTATCCAGCAAGTTTTTACGCAGCGGATGCCCTTCCAGCTGCAACCCATCTCTGGGAAACATCCACACACATTCACACACTCATACACTACAGACAATTTAGCCTACCCAATTCACCTGTACCGCATGTCTTTGGACTGTGGGGGAAACCGGAGCAACCGGAGGAAACCCACGCGAAGGCAGGGAGAACATGCAAACTCCACACAGAAACGCCAACTGAGCCGAGATTCAAACCAGCGACCTTCTTGCTGTGAGGCGACAGCACTACCTACTGCGCCACTGCCTCGCCTTCATTTTATAAAATTATTATTCATTAAAAGGATAATTCATTAAATAATTGTGGTGGGGAAGGCATGATCGAACACCCAAAAAGGGGGGAGAGCAAGCGGAGACACCGGCGGCTGGTCAGTGGTCCAATCATAAATAATTATTCACACCTGTATTTTCTAGTGATTGGGCCGGAGAGACACCTTCATAAGGGGAGGAGAAGGAGAAGCCGAGAGAGAGAGGAGAGCCTGACGACATACAGTCTCTGCACACACACACACACACACACATACACACGAGTGCCCAGCACAGAATATTAATAAAAAGTTGTGCTTACCTGATATCGCCGACCCTGTCTTCTTCTTCCCACACAACGAACTTTATTACAATAATATATGTAAAAGCAAAAAGCCACATCAAGCACAAGCTGAAGGTCAACGTTTGCACCTTTTAAAAAAAGAAAGGTGTGATCTATCAATCAGACAGCAGTAGGCATGATGTAAATTGAGTGCAACAGGTTTAACAGCAAGCTTTGACATTGTTGATCTGATTTCCATCCTCTTTAGTTCTCGTAAATCTCCTCATTTCGCAGTGATATTGGCGGTTTCTCAGGTGTATTAATGCAGTCTTGTGCAGATGCCGGCAGTGTGTGAGGTGTGAGGGGGATCTGGGGGGAATCAACAGGTCTTAATGAGGATTGGGACGCTCTCACGTTTCTTCAGCTCTCCTGTTTGCTCCTCTGAGTCTGTTTCTGATTTATGCACATCACAGCAGCCTGCTCTTCACAGACAGCTGAAGTCTGATTTATTCTCTTTCCTGTGACATTTTTATCCTTTTCAATTATTTCCCATAATATTCTAATTTGTTTTATTTCTGATAGGATAAAAGCAGTTTCTTAATTGTTTTAAGGTCAATATTATTAGCCCCCTTACGCAATATGTGTTACCTATAGTCTATAGAAAAACCACTGTTGTACAATGACGCCTTTACTCTTAGAAATAAAGGTAGGACTTTTATTTACTTTTATTTATAGTCATTGTAGTAGTACCTTTTCAAAAGGTAAACTTTTGTACCATACAGGTCCTCAAAGGTCCATATTACTGCGTAAAAAGCACAACTGTGCACCTCATGGTACCTTAAAGGTACAAAGTTAACCTTAATGGTAAAATAGTGTACGGTTAGGGATGGGCCAATTATTTTATTTCCGATCTGATAAGTATTTCAAGGTAAGTATCTTCAATATCGATACCGATACTTTAATAAAATATATTATAGTGACTATAGATCACTTCCTGTATTTTTATTATTATTATTATTATTTCTATTATTATTATTATTATAAAATAAAATACCATAGACATTATTCCTTTTTACATTTATTAAAATTACAGAACGTTATCAATAAGGCAGCACAGTGGCTCAGTGGTTACTACTGTGGCCTCACGGCAAGAAGGTTGCTGGTTTGAGTTCTACTTGGGTCAGTTGGCGTTTCTGTGTGGAGTTTGCATGTTCTTCCCGTGTTGCCGTGGGTTTCCTCGGGGTGTTCCGGAGCTCTTCAAAATGCGCCACACATTCTCTATTGGAGACAGGTCGGGACTGCAGGCAGGCCAGTCAAGTACTTATATCCACTGATTCAGCTGACCACAGTACCTGTTTCCACTGTGTGATGGTCCATCCCAGATGAGCCCAGATAAGTCAATAGCGCTTCTGGACACTGTTAACATAGGGCTTTCGTTTGGCACAGTACAGTTTTCACTGGCATTTGTGGATGTAACTACGTATTGTGGTACTTGACAAAGGTTTGCCAAAGTAGTCCTGAGCCCATGTGGTGGTATTGCCTACAGATAAATGAGGATTCTTCATGCAGTGTTGTCCTTTATGCACTGAAATTCCTCTAGATTCTTTGAATCTTTTAATGATGTTATGCACTGACTGAATGAATATCTAAACATGGCAATGCAATGGCGCAGTAGGTAGTGCTGTCACCTCAAAGCAGGAAGGTCGCTGGTTCAAGCCTTAGCTGGCTCAGTTGGCGTTTCTGTGTGGAGTTTGCATGTTCTCCCTGCGTTCACATGAGTTTCCTCTGAGTGCTCCGGTTTCCCCCACAGTCCAAACACATGCAGTACAGGTGAATTGGGTAGGGTAAATTGTCCGTGTATGACTGTGTCTCTGACTGTGCCAGAGATGGGAAGGGCATCCGCTGCATAAAAATGTGCAGGATACATGTCTAATTGGTAGATTTTCTTTTAAACACAAAAAAATTCTTAAATGAGCATAAATAGTTAGGAAAGCAGTCAAATGTTTTCATTACATCTGCGTTTTTAATTTATTTAATGCGATCAAACGAAAACGATCCCACATTTTTACATCTCAATGTTGACAGGTGTGATTATTACTATTATTAACATATTCTAAAATCACTTATTAAGAAGAAAAAACATAGAAAAGAGCAATATTTCTATTATTGATCGATGCTTTTGATACATTGCCAGAATCGAAGAAATCAATACTTGCGGATCGATCCACCGAGCCTTACTGATGACAGATTTTGTACCATTATTTCTGCCAGTGTAGTTTATTATAGTCATTCATGGCAATCTTTGGCTTATTGTATGACACCTGTATTATTGATGTGAACTGTGTTCACTGAAGTGCCTGTTGCAGATAGATATATTCAATACATTGATCCTAAAAGTGATATCTATTTAAAATAAAGTCAGAAGCCCTGCAAACTTGAATTTAGCCTGGCGTTTTTCTAATCTGCATGAAAACACACAGCGAGCTGAAACTGAGGGGGTCATTACTTTCTCCCGCACAAAGACTCCCAGCGATGGGGAAAATCTTCAAAGGATGAGCAGAACTTGCCTTGAACCCGCAGAAATCCTCCGCCGCTGCGCCGCTCTGATCTACACGTTTGTTTAATTGAACGAGCCCGACGAACAAAGAGCAGATCAGTTGTTGATTTTAATAAGACATTGTTCACGGGTCCCATCATATTTAATTTGATGGCGGAGGGAGGGGGGGGTGGGCTAAAGACGAGAGTGTGCTCGTTTGGTAATGAGCCATTATGCCCGGCCCTCCTGGGCAGAAACTAATTGGCGCAGGATTAGCATTGAAGAAACAGGGCGACCTCCAGCTCTCCGCATTTCTCTCTGTGTATCAATGACCAGCTAAATGCCCAGAACGCATCGGGCGCCTAATTTAAAGCTAACCAGCCCCGGCGAGCCCCTGCACTCCTCACCATTCATTTGCACAGCTTTTCTTGGGTCTGAATAATAATGGTAATCTCTCACGGCCGTTGGCACCAGAGTTTCCTGCTTAATCAGGAATATGGCTCATTTCTACTTTTACTGAAGTAATAACACAAATGTACAGCGAATATAAACTGATATTTAAGTATTTAGAGTGTGTATGATGTCATGTGTGATGCTTCATTTAAGTGGGTGGAGCTGTTTTGCTGAACATTGCACACTGCAACTCTCTCATTGGTGAATTTGCTGTTCAGCATCATTGGTAATGTAGTTTTTAGCTACATAGATGTTAAATAGAAACACTTGACTTGAAGAAACTCTGAAAGAACTACAATCCCATAAAGATTTGCAATAACACAATCAGATAAATAAATAAATAAATAAATAAATAAATATATGTTTTGTTCAGGATGCATTAAATTGATCAATAGAGACGTTATTTTTAAGTAAATTTCAATAATTTATGTCCGTAAGTTTACAGTAAATTTCTGTAATTTAATGTCCGTTATTGTACAGTAAATTTCTGTAATTTAATGTCCATTATTTTACAGTAAATTTCTGTAATGTCTGTAATTTAATGTCCATTATTTTACAGTAAATTTCTGTAATTTTTGTAATTTAATGTCCATTATTTTAAAGTAAATTACTGTAATTTCTGTAATTTAATGACCATTATTTTACAGTAAATTTCTATAATTTCTGTAATTTAATGGCCTTTGTTTTACAGTAAATTTCAGTAATTTAATGTCCGTTTCTTTACAGTAAATTTCAGTAATTTATTGCCCGTTATTGTACAGTAATTTTCTATAATTTAATGTCCGTAATTTTGCAGTAAACTTCTGTAATTTATTGTCTGTTATTTTGCAGTAAACTTCTGTAATTTAATGTCTGTTATTGTACAGTAAATTTCAGTAATGTAATGTCCGTTATTTTACAGTAAATTTCTGTAATTTAATGTCCGTTATTTTACAGTAAATTTCAGTAATTTAATGTCCGTTATTGTACAGTAAATTTCAGTAATGTAATGTCCGTTATTTTACAGTAAATTTCTATAATTTAATTGCCTTTGTCAGTAAATTTCAGTAATTTAATGTACGTTATTTTGCAGTAAATTTCTGTAATTTAATGTCCGTTATTGTACAGTAAATTTCTGTAATTTAACGTCCATTATTTTACAGTAAATTTCTGTAATGTCTGTAATTTAATGTCCATTATTTTAAAGTAAATTTCTGTAATGTCTGTAATTTAATGGCCATTATTTTACAGTAAATTTCTATAATTTCTGTAATTTAATGGCCTTTGTTTTACAGTAAATTTCAGTAATTTAATGTCCGTTTCTTTACAGTAAATTTCAGTAATTTATTGCCCGTTATTGTACAGTAATTTTCTATAATTTAATGTCCGTAATTTTGCAGTAAACTTCTGTAATTTAATGTCCGTAATTTTGCAGTAAACTTCTGTAATTTAATGTCCGTTATTTTGCAGTAAACTTCTGTAATTTAATGTCCGTTATTTTGCAGTAAACTTCTATAATTTAATGTCTGTTATTGTACAGTAAATTTCTGTAATTTAATGTCCGTTATTTTACAGTAAATTTCAGTAATTTAATGTCCGTTATTGTACAGTAAATTTCAGTAATGTAATGTCCGTTATTTTACAGTAAATTTCTATAATTTAATTGCCTTTGTCAGTAAATTTCAGTAATTTAATGTACGTTATTTTGCAGTAAATTTCTGTAATTTAATTTCTGTTATTTTACAGTAAATTTCTGTAATTTAATGTCCGTTATTCTACAGTAAATTTCTGTAATTTAATTTATGTTATTTTACAGTAAATTACTGTAATTTAATATCTGTTATTTTGCAGTAAACTTCTGTAATTTAATGTCTGTTATTTTACAGTTAATTTCTGTCATTTAATGTCCGTTATTTTACAGTAAATTTCTGTAATTTAATGTCCGTTATTGTACAGTAATTTTCTGTAATTTAATGTCTGTTATTTTACAGTAAATTTCAGTAATTTAACGGCCATTATTTCACTTTTTTTCTGGCACCCCAGCTGCCGGAAATATACCGTAAAATGAAAAAAAATGTTTACAGTGTACCAGTAAATTTTTTCTTATTTTACAGATTTCTCTACATCATACATTATATTATTTCAAACAACTAAAATATCAATAAAAGTCACTTTATTAAACTGTAGAGCTGAATTTTCAGCATCAAAAGTGAACAGAGCAGAGATCCACATCCCATAACGCAATTCAGCACCATAAATAAACAGAAAACAGAGATTAATCAACAGTGTAGAGGACCACACTCAAGTCTGACCCTCAGAAATGTCTCCAAACACACTCTGTTGAAGATCCAGCGTAAACACAACAGCGATTTCCTCCATCTCTGTAAAACTCAGTTAATAAACGTTTGATGGCTGCGATGTGTCATATTGTGTCGGCGCGGCAGATCTCCGCAAACAGATGTTCAGGCACGGGTCTAACTTCATTTAAGTGGGAAGAAATATGTTTTTAATTATCAGACCACCTGGGGCTTGATGGACCCTGCAAGCTTCACGTGGAACAGATGTAGCCATTCGCCTTAATTAAGTTTGATTTCCGTCTGACAAATGAAAAAGAATATTTCCCGCACTGTATCAAGGTGTTCGGCGCGAGTGTTTGTCGAGTCATGTCATGCTAAGTTTGCAAACAGTTCATTTGTCATTCTGCTAAAGCACGAGACGTTGATAATTGACTCTTAATGAGAACTAGAAAAAGCAGCGTAAATACTGATTTCCCATATGGGCTAAAGATCTGCCTGGCGAGTGTAGAATAACAAACATGTTGTGGGATTGATATTATAGCGGTTAGCGATTAGCCAAGGTGAGATTAATCATAATAAGAGCACAACGGCTGAAATCTCAGAGGATCGGAGGACTATTGGGGGTACAAACTCACCTGGAATATTATTATTTAATAAATGTTGTTGGTCTAACACATTGGCAGCATGATGGCTCAGTGGTTAGCACTGGTACTTAACAGCAAGAAGGTCCCTGGTTTAAGTCCCAGCTGGGTCAGTTTCCGTGTGGAGTTTGTATGTTCTCCTTGTGTTGACATGGGTTTCATCCGGGTGCTCCGGTTTCCCCCACAGTTCAAAGGCATGCGGTACAGGTGAATTGGGTAGGCTAAATTCTCCGTAGTGTATGAGTGTGAATGAGAGTGTATGGGTGTTTCTCAGTACTGAGTTGCAGCTGGAAGGGCATCCGCTGTGTAAAACATATGCTTGAATAGTAGGCAGTTCAAGGGAGACGCAGTGGCGCAGTAGGTAGTGCTGTCGCCTCACAGCAAAAAGGTCACTGGTTCGAACCTCGACTCAGTTGGTGTTTCTGTGTGGAGTTTGCATGTTCTCCCTGCATTCGCGTGGGTTTCCTCCAGGTGCTCCGGTTTCCCCCACAGTCAAAAGACATGCGGTACAGGTGAATTGGGTTGGCTAAATTGTCCGTAGTGTATGAGTGTGTGTGAGTGAGTGTGTGTGGATGTTTCCCAAAGATGGGTTGCAGCTGAAAGGGCATCCGCTGAGCAAAAATGTGCTGGATAAGTTGGCGGTTCATTTCTCTGTGGCGACCCCAGATTAATAAAGGGACTAAGCCGACAAGAAAATGAATGAATGAATGAGTTGGCGGTTCATTCCGCTGTGGCGACCCCTGATTAATAAGGGACTAAGCCAAAGGAAATTGAATGAATGAACAGTGTATAAAATACACATTTCATGCAAATTGTTCTAAATGTAATAATAATACACTGTAATAAACATTGAGTAAGAACTAATGCCACAATAGTACTACATTACCCATGATTCTGAACAGAATTCCACCAATCAGAGAGCTGCAGTGCTGTGCAAAGTGCAAATTATCCAATCAGAATTAAGCACTCAGCAGCCATCATGCTTTTTTTTTTTAAAAAAACATGACATGTACGAGATGGAGAAGGCATAAAAAGTTGTTTTAGAAATTTGTAAACTGAAGTTGTCCAATAATAAACCTGAAACACACGTGGTTGTTGTGATGCGGTGAATCCAGCCAATTGAGTAATATCGGTGTCGTCATCGCAGCTTCTACAGTTTTCAAACGATGTGACTGAGTCCACCGTCTGATCTTGGAGCGATATCGCGGTACTTTTATGCTACATGTTACAGTCACGTAGCGTCGGCACAGCATCAAGCCAGACAAAATTTAAAACCGTCATGCACTGCTTTTAAGACTTCGATCGGTCTGCGCAGCGCTGCATGAAGTCGAACGCACCTAATTTCACCATAATGCTGTGTTCACACCAGACGCGGAATGAGCGGATAAATCGCGCTATTCGTGCGTAAATACCCGCGTGAACATTTGAGGTTACTTGCTTCATTTGCGCATCAAATCCGCTTTATTTGCGCATCAAATTTACTTAAGAACAGACGCTGATTTGCATAATGGGCGGGGCTTCTGTCTGCCCGGTGACTCTAGTTTCGTAGCTAAATGGCTAACATGGATTTTATGAAGAAATTAACAGTATTTATGAGCTTTATGAAGACTGATAAACAGCGTCGATACGTTTAGGCTCGTGTCTGAGTCCACTACATACTTTCAGAGGTGCATCCAGCTCTGTGAGCTCATAAACTCCTCCAGAAACTGAACCTGGCTGACGGAGGCTTTCAGCGGTGCTTCTGACTGAGCCGAGCCGAGTTTGATGAACTGTTGTCGTGAAGGCTGGAGGATTTCCCCCGGAACACCGACAACAAGCGATACATCACAATCACGCCCCCACAAGAGCAAGCTCCTGATTGGTTAACGCGCCGCGAATGTCCGCTGAAGTTCAGATTTTCGAACTCGAGAGATTCGCGCGAAACGCGCGTTAAGCGCACAAAACGCTCAATTTGCCCCGCGCCATTCGCGTGTATTGCACCATTCGCGCAATTCGAGTCATTCGCGCTGCGCCATTCGCGTGTATCACGCCGCAGGATGTCTATTCGCGCGTTTGCATTGACCTAACATGTAAATCACTCGCGCTTGACGCGCGTTCCGCGTCTGGTGTGAACGCAGCATAAGAGGTTCAACCTTTGTCGCTCCAAGCACAATCTCATTTCAATTTAAAGCGACAGTCACCAAAATGACGTAATTAGGATGAAAGTTTAAAAGGATAAGAATCAGAGACTTTTAAGCTGAAACTTCCCAAACACACACACACTAGAGACATCGGAGATGCATTTTACATCTCGTTAAAAGGGGCATAATAGGTCTCCTTTACAGCTGAAGGAAAGTGAGAGAGTTCTCTTAAATCAGACTGACCTATCAGACAGCATATGCACCATCATAATAATAACATCACGCTAAACACTATCATCCTTCCAAACTGCAGGACTCACATCTGGAGTGGACGAGCCTCACAAAGCATGCTAAAATATGCAAATAGAGGCTCTTAAGAGCACGCACAGTGGTTGGTTCCCGAGTCGAATGCTAACGATTATTAATTTGGAGGGGTTTTAATCTCCAAACTGGTTCCTTTTTTTTCTGTGGTCAGGAATGTTGATTGGATTTTGGAACGCACACTCGCTGAAAAAAAAAAAAACTATTTCACATTAGCAAAATAATAACCCAATGACATGGGTCGATTCGTTTTCTTTTCACATATTAGATCAACCAAGTGAGAAATTGGAAGGAAACTGTTGAAGTGTGCTTGTGGAGTGCTCACCGCTGATAATGAGTCCAGCTTTAATCCCGCAGTCTGAGGTTAAGATGCACGGACACCCGCGTGTCTGTTTGAGGGTCACGTATCTTTAAGGACACTTGAGTTTACTGTACATCAGAAAACACAGATAAATGCATTGCTCCATGTGAGCATGAGGACATTAGTGCTGTTCTGGTGGATTTAGAAGGACTTAATAGACTGACAAACTAGCTTCAAATATAGTGGCATCATGCATTTTTATTTTGTGTCATGCATTATATTTTAAACTGGACTTCAGGGTTTGCCTGGTGGGGAAGAACATGCAAGCTAATGATTAAAGCAAAGGGTTGCAATCATAACAAAGAAATAAAATGGCACCGTGTTTATTTATACTGTGTTTTTGGTGTCTCAATTTGCAGTAAAAGCTGCTCAGCTCAAACTCAATCTTTGCATTTGGCTTATAATGTGCATTTGGGAACATGTACACTGTTTAATGTGTTTTATCAGCATTTCTTTTCATTTATTTGTCTTTGGACACAAGTTTATAACTGCTGTAATTTGTTTTTGAACAAATGTAAACAGAGATAATCCAAAACAAATAATGCTTAAGGGAGCAAATAAGATTGACCTTAAAATGTTTTTTAAAAATATTAAAAACCACTTTTATTCTAGCTCAAATAAAACAAATAAGAAGAAAAAATATGATAGGAAATGCTGTGAAAAAAAAAATCCTGAATCTGTTCAACGTCATTTGGCAAATATTTGTAAAAGACAAATATTTCAATGGAGGGCGAATAAAAAAAAAAGATTCAATGGAGGGCGAATAATTCTGACTTCAACTGTATATATCAAACACAGTATATGTTCTATAATTTTAATTCAGTACTTTAATAACACAGTTATGTATTTACCAGTCAGTTCTGTATATTTATTTATTTATTTATTTATTTATTTATTTATTGTTATCCATTTGATTATTTTGGCATATACCACAACTGAAATTTGCAATAAAAAAAAATAACA
This sequence comes from Danio rerio, assembly GCF_049306965.1. Taxonomy (NCBI): domain Eukaryota; kingdom Metazoa; phylum Chordata; class Actinopteri; order Cypriniformes; family Danionidae; genus Danio; species Danio rerio. The sequence continues at coordinate 1,411,530 of NC_133194.1, read as the reverse complement.
GAACAAAATTACCACCAAAATGATGATGATGACAATAATATATAATATCTAATTATATATATATATATATATATATATATATATATATATATATATATATATATATATATATATATATATATATATAAACATACACAGTTGAAGTCAGAATTATTAGCCCCCCTGTTTATTTTTTTTAAAGCATTAAAAGGCTTAACTAAGTTAATTAGGATAATTAGGGTAATTAGGCAAGTTATCGTATAATGATGGTTTGTTCTGGAGAATAAAAATTAGCCTAAAGGGGCTAAAAATTTTGTTCTTGAAATATATATATATTTTTTTTTAATTAAAAACTACTTTTGTTCTAGCCGAAATAAAACAAATAAAACTTTCTCACGAAGAAAAAATATTATCAGACATACTGTGAAAATTTCCTCGCTCTGTTAAACATCATTTGGGAAATATTTAAAACAAGAAAAAAAATCAAAGGGTTGCTAATAATTCTGAATATATATATATATATATTATCCTGTATATATATATATATATATATATATATATATATATATATATATATATATATATATATATATATATATATATATATATATACAGGATTATATATATAATTATATATATATTTTAAAATATATATAATATAATAATAATAATATATTATATTATTAATAATATATATTTTTTACAGGATAATATATATTTTTAAAAATTTCTCTAAATAATTTTAATCAGTTTTATAATTACAATACTATATATACATTTTTTTACAAAATATATTACAATATTTTTATTTAAATAAAATATTTTAATTTGAACATTTAATAATTGTCACAATCACCAGCAATCTAATCCTTGCAGATCGCTCTTAATGAGATCTTAAAGAGATCGCTAAAGAACTACAAATTCGGCGTGAAATGGACTACAAATCCAGTCATGCACCACACACTTACACCTGTTCCGGTTGTCCGCTAATTGCTAACACACACAGCTGAAGCTGTTCAGAACTTATTGCATAGACTTTAAAAGCAGCACAGACTTCATCTATATACAATATAATTTACAGTTGAAGTCAGAATTATTCGCCCTCCAGTGAATTTATGATTTCTTTTTCAAATATTTGCCAAATGATGTTGAACAGATTCAGGAAATGTTCACAGTATTTCCTATGATATTTTTTCTTCTGGAGAAAGTCTTATTTGTTTTATTTCGGCTAGAATAAAAGCCGTTTTTATTTGTTTTAAAGCCTTTTTAAGCTCAATATTATTAGTCCTCTTAAGCAATATTAGTGTTGGATTGTCTCCAGAACAAACCACTGCTATACAATGAGTTGCCTAATTACCCTAACTTTACCCTAATTACCCTAGTGAAGCCTTTACATGTCACTTTAAGCTGTATAGAAGTGTCTTGAAGAATATCTAGTCTAATATTATTTACTGTCATCATGGCCAAGATAAAAGACATCAGTTATTATGAGTTATTAAAAGTATTATGAGTAGAAATGTGTTGAAAACTTGGAGGTAGAATATACAGGAGGGCTAATAATCCATATATATTTCATCAGGTGCTGAATACACCTGTGAAGTCCTGCTCCAGTCTGAAAGGTTAGTTAGCCGATTGGTCCAGCTCGGTCCTGGCTGAAAGTGATAGTCGCTCACACTAATAACGGGAGATAATGGTTAATCTGGAGGCCGGCGGTGTGTTGTAAATCTGGCCAGTTGTTGTGGAAGGTCTGAGCCTGTCAGACAGTGCGGTGTTAAATCAGCGGCGGCGTGACACGCAGCCCGGGGCGTCCTGACAGCGCATGATGAATGAGTGTTTGTCTCCGGGGGTCTACTGTTCACCCAATCAGGCCTGCTGGGATTATTGGACAGCAGATCCAGATCCGCTACACAGCTGCAGGACCGTTGGACTGGAGTGTTCGCAGTTGCATCAATGTGTGTCACTTCCACTCTGTATTTAACACTGGAGTCTTATCGTATGATATTTACTCACATGGAATTGCTTTTTTTGTACCTACTTGACTAATTTATTTGCTCTAAATTGTCCCAGCAGACACATAATGTCATAAGATGTTAAAATTAGGTTAGTTTTAGGTCACTAGCATTAAAGGACAATGTTATTTTGATGTCCAACAATGATGACGTTGATATTTGGTGGTTTTTAGGTTGTGTTTTGAAGTGACCAAAATCCAAGGTCATATTGATGTCAGATACTGACAGTTATTTGTCAGCTATGGTAACCAAAATCCAACGTCTAATAGATGTCATAGTGGGAACGCCCACACAACATCAAGCTGTAATGCCCCATTCACACGGGGCTTCAGCATCAACGCTTCCCATTCACTTTGATTGGGTGACGTCAGGCATTGCCGAACTGCATTGTGGATCCGTCGGCGCCGCTTCAGAGGCGTTGCTTGCTGCAGAAGTTGGGACTATTTCAACTTTTCAAGGGTCGACGGAAGTGTCAGCCAATCAGATCGCTGTATGCAAATACAGCAGCTAGACAATGGCCTATTGCTGACTGAATTTCATTGGCTGACGCTGCTATGAAGATCGCGTTAACTTCAGACACACCTTCAGTCAAGCATTGACGCTGAAGCCCCGTGTGAATGGGGCGTAACATCATTAGACGTTGATATTTGGTTGTTTTTAGGTTTTTCTTGTAATCAAAATGCAACGTTTGTCCGACGGTGGACATTGACGTCGGCGTAACGTTGGGTTCTGACGTTAACATGATTATCATTTCAAGCAAATATCTCAGACCACTAGTGCGTGGTGGGGGCCCCCTAGTGGCGGCGGGGCCCTAAGCAACCGCTTAGCTTGCTAATAGGGAGGGCCGGCTCTGAGTGTATATATAAAAACTTTTGCCGAACTGCATTGTGGATCTGCCGGCGCCGCTTCAGAGGCGTTTCTTGCTGCAGAAGTTGGGACTAGTTCAACTTTTCAAGGGTCGACGGAAGCGTCAGCCAATCAGATCACTGTATGCAAATACACCAGCTAGACAGTGACCTATTGCTGACTGAATTTCATTGGCTGACGCTGCTATGACGATCGCGTTAACTTCAGACAGACCTTCAGTCAAGTATTGACGCTGAAGCCCCGTGTGAATGGGGCGTAACATCATTAGACGTTGATATTTGGTCGTTTTTAGGTTTGTCTTGTAATCAAAATGCAACGTCTGTCCGACGGTGGACATTGACGTCGGCCTGACGTTAGGTTCTGACGTTAACATGATTTTCATTTCAAGCAAATATCTCAGACCACTAGTGCGTGGTGGGGGCCCCCTAGTGGCGGCGGGGCCCTAAGCAGCTGCTTAGCTTGCTAATAGGGAGGGCCGGCTCTGAGTGTATATACAAAAAAAAATTTGCTGCACGTTCCAGCTAGGGGCGACACGGTGGCTCAATGGTTAGCACTGTGGTCTCACAGCAAGAAGGTCACTGATTCGAGTCCTGGCTAGCCCAGTAGGCATTTCAGTGTGGAGTTTGCATGTTCTCCTTGTGTTGGCTTAGGGCAGGGGTGTTAAACTCAATACTCAACACTTACCTGTAGGTTTCAAACAAGCCTGAAGGACTCAATTAGTTTGATCAGGTGTGTTTAATTAGGGTTGGAACTAAACTGTGCAGAGCTGCGGCCCTTTTGGAACTGAGTTTGACACCTGTGGCTTAGGGTTAGGTATTAGGGTTAGGAAGGGCAGTGTAAAACATATCCTGGATAAGTTGGCGGTTCATTCCACTGTGGTGATTCCTGATGAATAAAAGAACTAAGCTGAAGGAAAATAAAGGAATGAGTGATTTTGTTTGCATGTTTGCATCTCTCTATTTTTTATGCAATCTGCAACATGTGGAGGGAAATCTGAAAGAAGAGCTGAGATATTTCAATCGTGCTCCCTTTGTAGTTCACTTAAAGAGGTCTGAATGTGGTTCTTTCAGAGGGCACAGCTCCACAAGTTTTGAACGAGCAAAATGCATGAAAAGCAGGGAAGCAATAAAGGAAAATCTATCACCAGAAGCCGTAACATGAACTTAGATTTCACGCCCGAGGCAGAGTCGGCGCCTTAAATCATGAAATCATTTTATCTGTTGTGGAGTATTGAGAGAGAGAGAGAGAGAGAGAGAGAGAGAGAGAGAGAGAGAGAGAGAGAGTATGTGCAAAGATGGAAAGTTTCCAGTGTCTTGACTTTTTCCGCAGGGAAGATCTCGCATCTCTCCCAGGAATCGTGAGGATTAAATCCGTTTTCGGCTCCCTAAACAAACCCTGCGCCGCCGCTGAAGATTTCTAATCGTAGCCTCTGCAGTTTCTCCTTCTCTCTGATTACTCAATTAAGCCCATTGTTTACCTAATCGCTCGGCTAATTATCTTCCCGTGTCAGGCGACGGGTCTGATAGGCTCCGAGAACTTGTCAGATACTCGGAAAGAAGCGTTTCACGGGGCGAACGGATGATGGGACGCGCCGCAGCCCAGTGTTTCCGGAGATATGCATCTTCTCCACAGCCATTCCCAAACATATTGTACGGAGGCACAGCATGCTGTGACCCAAATAGCAAACTCAATAATCTTCTGAAACAGACTCAGCAAGTGCAAGAAGAGGAGGAGAGAGAGAGAAAAAACACTTCTCCCACTAAAAATACTACAGGGATTGTTGCTCAAAAGCTGCAGGCAGAAAACAAAAAATCAACAAGAAGCCCAAAACATAAGTGAGATAATTCAGCTCGCTTTCTTACACAAATGTGCTGCTGAGCATTAAACTGTAAAGCGGCTGATAATTAAAACACTTTCCTTCCTCAACAAAGAGTTTATCTGCCGAGAACGTCTTAATAGAAACAAGACGTGATGTGAGGGAAAACTGTGGGGGTTTTGGTGCAAAAGTTACTGCCGTGATGCTTGTGTGGTGTGCTGGGGTCTGTAGGTAGTTGCCAGGATGTTGCTAGGCTTTGCAGATATTGAAGGCGGTTGTCAGGGTTTTGTTGGAATGGTTGCTAGGGTATTCAGGATGGTTGCCAGGATGCTGCTATGAAGATATTGTGAGTGGTGGTTAGGGATTTTTGAATGGTTGCTGGGGTAATCTGTATGTTGCCAGGTTGTTGCTATGTAGATATTGTGGGCAGTTCTTAGGGTTTTGTTGGACGGTTGCTAGGGTATTCTGGGTGGTTTTTAGGATGTTGCTAAACAGATATTGTAGGCGGTTGTCAGGGTTTTTTGGATTGTTGCTAGGATGCTGCTATGCAGATATTGTAGGCTGTTGCCTGGGATTTTTTGATGGTTGCTAGGGTATTCTGGGTGGTTGCCAGAATGCTGCTATGCAGATATTGTAGGCCGTTGTGAGGGTTTTTAGATGTTGCTAGGCTGTTGCTAGGGTTTTTTGGGTGGTTGTCAGGCTGTTGCTAAGTTGTAATTGTAGGGGGTTTTGGATGGTTGCTCTGCTGTTGCTAGGATATTCTGGGTGGTTTTCAGAATATTTCTATGCAGATGTTGTAGGCGGTTGTCATCATTTTTTGGATGGTTGCTTGGCTGTTGCTAGGGTATTCTGGGTGGTTGTCAGGATGTTACTATGCAGATGTTGTAGACGTTTGTCATCATTTTTTGGATGGTTGCTAGGGTATTCTGGATGGTTGCAGGGATGCTGCTATGCAGACATTGTAGGCGGTTGTCTGGGATTTTTTGATTGTTGCTAGGGTATTTTGGGTGGTTGTCAGGATATTGCTATACAGATATTGTAGGTGGTTGTCGGGGTTTTTGGATGGTTGCTAGGCTGTTGCTAGGGTGCTGTGGGTGGTTGTCAGAATGTTGCCATGCAGATATTGTAGGCAATTTTAAGGCTTCTCTGGATGGCTACTATGGTATTCTGCACGGTGGCCAGAATGTTGCTATGCAGATATTGTAGAACGTTGTCAAGGTTTTTTGGACGGTTGTTAAAATTTTCTGGGTGGTTGCCAGGATGTTGCTATGCAGATATTTTAGGTGTTTGTCAGGATTTGTTGGATGGTTGCTAGGCTGTTGCTAGGGTTTTCTGGGTGGTTGTGAGGATGTTGTTATGCAGATATTGTATCCTGTCATACGGTTGTTTTGAATAGTTACTAGTATGCTGCTAGGGTATTCTGGGTGGTTGCTAGGGTGTAACAATGCACTTCTTACATGCTGTTTTTATAGCATTTTGGATGGCTTCTAAGATGTTGCTAAGGTGTTCTGAGTGGTTGCTAGGGTGTTACAATGCAGTTATTGTAGCTAGTCGACATGGTTCTTTGAAGGATGTTGCTTGCATATTCTGAGTGGTTGCTAGGTTGTTGCTATGCATGTTTTAGGTGGTTTAATCCAGTTCTACTGTTTATCTCTGTAAAATGAGCCTATTTCCCAAGTATTCTGATTGGAATTTTCCATTAAAACTGCAAAAACAAGTGGAGTAAGACATAAATAATAAATAAACATAATGATGTATATTTTTGTAAGCAACTATTGTGCCGTATTATTGATAAGATTGGTCTGCTTGGTGTAATAGTCGTCTCTCCTATAATTAGGCTTCTCGAATAATTGTATGCCATAACTCTAGTGTGCTGGGGTCATTGTCAGGGCTTCGCCACAGGGTTGTTAAGGTGATTGTGGGTGTTGTAGCTGTTTAATTAATGTTCACCCTATAATCTCCCCGGAATTTTTAACCTATTTTATGGCCCAGCTGTTGAAAACAGTGCATCTCCACAGCATGCATGATTGGAGGCACAAATTGTCGACGTTTGTAGCACGAACGCTGCAGAACGGCACTCTGTAGTCTCGTTTTGAGGGTAAGTGATGTAATCAGACCTCTGAGATGGAGCAATGCTAAAGTGATGCTCGCCTTAATGCAGTTTGTTCTTCGGGTTTAATATTCCGGACTGCAATATGCTAACAGTTTGTTCTCCCGGGTTTGTACTGTCGGACTAGTTATGAGCATAATTAAGAAGATAATGAGGTCAAAGGTCGAGTGAAGAGTCTCAGCGGCCACTCAAGAGAAACCTCATGCGAAATCTCCTGTGAGTCGACCGGCTGTAAGTCTGTCAGGCTCGGTTTTCACACTCAGTCCAATTACAACCCTCTGTGTTGACTGCTGCGGCTATATAACAGTTTAGCTCTTGTTTTCTCTGTGGGAAAAAAAAACATCTAAAGATATATTTACCTGAGAAGAAGAAAAAAAGTTGCAGGGGATAAACAGATTAATAAAAAAGTTGTCAAGACAAAATTAATGTTGAGACAGCCCGGCCAGAAAGTTTGCAGCATATTTAAAAAGCTAAAAAAAGTTTTGTTTCAGGCAACTTCAAAAGGGGTTTCAGACAATCAGACACATGAATAGATTGTGTGGTTGCTAGGCAGAGTTATTGGCTAGTTGTTCAAATGTTGGTAACAAAGGAAATCTGAGTGGCTGTTAGGATGTTCCTGTGCAGTTGATTTATTGCGAATTTAAAATACGTTACTTAGGGTACGTTTTGTTGAACATTTTAGATAGTAAATCCTTTAGAGGGCGCTGTTTGCTTTTTTTGCGAATCTAAGATACATACATTGGGTAAGTTTTGTTGTACATTTCAGATGGTAAATCCTTTAGAGGTCACTGTTTGCTTCTTTTGCGAACTGGGGACATTACTTAGGGTACATTTTGTTGTATATTTCAGATAGTAAATCCTTTAGAGGGCGCTGTTTGCCTTATTGTGAATCTGAGATACGTTACTTAGGTTACGTTTTGTTGTACATTTCAGAGAGTACATACTCTAGAGGGTGCTGTTTGCTTTTTTGTGAATCCTAAAAACATTACCTAGGGTACTTTTTTGTACATTTCAGATGGTGACTCCTCTAGTGGGCACTGTTTGCTTTTTTGCGAATTTAAAATATGGTACTTAGGGCACTTTTTTATTGTACATTACAAATATTAAATCCACTAGAGGGCGCTGTTTTCTTTTCTGCGAATACGTTACTTAGGGTACATTTTGTTGTACATTTTAGATGGTAAATCCTCTAGGGTGCTGTTTACTTTTTTTACGAAACTAAGATACGTTGCTTACGGTGCGTTTTGTTGTACATTTCAGATAGTAAATCCTTTAGAGGGCGCTGTTTGCCTTATTGCAAATCTGAGACACGTTACTTAGGTTACGTTTTGTTGTATATTTCAGATAGTAAATCCTTTAGAGGGCGCTGTTTGCCTTATTGCAAATCTGAGAAACTTTACTTAGGGTACATTTTGTTGTATATTTCAGATAGTAAATCCTTTAGAGGGCGCTGTTTGCCTTATTGCAAATCTGAGATACGTTACTTAGGTTACGTTTTGTTGTACATTTCAGAGAGTACATACTCTAGAGGGTGCTGTTTGCTTTTTTGTGAATCCTAAAAACATTACTTAGGGTACTTTTTTGTACATTTCAGATGGTGACTCCTCTAGTGGGCACTGTTTGCTTTTTTGCGAATTTGAAATATGGTACTTAGGGCACTTTTTTATTGTACATTACAAATATTAAATCCACAAGAGGGTGCTGTTTTCTTTTCTGCGAATACGTTACTTAGGGTACTTTTTGTTGTGCATTTCAGATGGTAAATCCAGTAGAGAGCACTGTTTGCTTTATTGCGAATCTTAAATACGTCTCTTAAGGAATGTTTTGTTATATATTTTAGATGGTAAATCCTCTAGAGCAGGGGTGTCAAACTCAATTCCTGGAGGGCCGAAGCCCTGCACAGTTTAGTTCCAACCCTGCTCCAACACACTTACCTGTAGGTTTCAAACAAGCCTGAAGGACTCAATTAGTTTGATCAGGTGTGTTTAATTAGGGTTGGAACTAAACTGTGCAGAGCTGCGGCCCTTTTGGAACTGTTTGACACCTGTGCTCTAGAGGGTGCTGTTTGAAAATTTGAAATACGTTACTTAATGCCCGTGAACACCGAGACGTTTTTTGCTCAAGTTTTCCGTCATTGTTTAATGCCTCACGACTAAATAAAGGGCGTCCATGCGATCGTGCACACCAACGCGCAAAACACCAGGCACAAAAGCGTCATTTAAAAAAAAGGCCTAATGCTCGTTTTTTTTACTTGACGTGCTGGGTTAAAACCTTCTTCACCAATCAGGTTGGCACTTTTGTTCACGTCCAAGGAGCTGCTTAAGTTACAGTAAACAGCAATTGGAGGCGCTCAAGCGCAAAACCGTCAATGCTAGCGCACATTGAAGAAGATGTCCACATGCGAAATGAACGTGGAGCTGCTTACTGCACTTTTGAACAATAATCATTTCTTCATCGCTAGAGCTGGAGCTGCTACTTCAACCATCTATGCTTGTTCAAGTCACCAGTAACTTTAACAACAAGCGTGCAAACTTCCTCTCTTCCTCTTCTTCCCATGTTACAACCACGTGTCAGAAGCTTAAAGTTGTGTAATTCTTTAGCTTTAAGTTTTACATGTAGGGTTTTGCAATGTATTTGTTGCAATGTTTCTGAAAGAATAAAAAAATAATAGTTTTGCTGTGCGGCACGGTGGCTCAGTGGTAAGCACTGTCTATTCACAGAAAGAAGGTCGCTGCTCTAGTCCTGGCTGGGCCAGTTGCCATTTCTGTATGGAGTTTGCATGTTCTCCCCGTGTTGGTGTTTCCTCCGGGTGCTCTAAAGACATGCGGTATACAGTAGGTGAATTGAATAAACTAAATTGGCTGTAGTGTATGAGTATGTTTGTGAATGAGAGTGTGTATGGGTGTTTTCCAGTACTGGGTTGCGGCTTGAGGGGCATCTGCTGTATAAAACATGCTGGAATAGTTGCCGGTTCTTTCCCCTGTGGCAACCTCTGATGAATCAAAGACTAAGCTGAAGGAAAATGAATTAATGGATAATATTTTTGCCAGTGTATTGGATAAACTGAGACTTGAGGAGTTTTAACTGAATCCAGATCTGAATTGGAAGCTGTCCTCTGTCAAATGCAACTATATATTTTTAATAATTCCCTGGAACATAATTAAAATTTAATTGTAAGCACTTCTCTTTTTTTGATTATTGTCTTCTGTTTTTGTGATCTCACCAGCCCGGATGTATTTTTTTTTTTGCCCCCAAACTTTGTTTGCTGTAGGCTTTGCTAAGCTAACTCTTTAAAAGCCAAAGTCTCCCTTTGCATTGAACTTTGAGAGTCTTACATTCAGAGATGCTGTTTATGTTCACACAGCTACATTACACATCAACTAAAGTTTAAAATATTATATTGTGGTGGATAACCCATTTAAATTATGTCACTATTTACTCACCCTTTTTTTTCCAAACCAGTTTGAGTTTATCTTTTTGTTCTGTTGAACACAAAAGAAAATATATTGTAGAATGTTGGAAACATGTAGCCATTGAATTCTATAGTATTTGTTTTTCCTACTGTGACAAAAAAAAATCTATAGGGTATGGAATAAGAAAAAGTGAGTAAAATGAATAATAATATTAATAATAGCGCCATCTAACGTCAAGGAGTGATTTGGCATACTCTTCTGCTTAATGCCAGTGAAAATCGCTTGCGTTTAAAAGTGGAAAAACGTCTCGTAAAACGCTGACAATAATGCAAACGAAAAGCAGCCCGGTTTAGGGAACGTTTTGTTTTAACTTTTCCGATGGTAAATCCTGAAAACTGGACTGTGGGGGAAACCGGAGCACCCGGAGGAAACTCCACACAGAAATGCCAACTGGCCCAGCCGGGACTCGAACCAGTGACCTTCTTGGCCTGATGCCACAGGCTAACCACTGAGCCACCCTTATATAAATGCATAAAGCATCAAAATCTTCAACAAGAAAAAGATTCATTCAACGTAAACCAATCCCATTTTCATCGTGCATTTTCATTTCTCGGGTAAATCTGTTTCAATTAAACGTCTTATTATCTCACATGATTATGTTTCTCAAGTAAATGCATCTATTTTAAAGATGTTTTTACTGAAAGACAAGACACAAATACTGATTAAGAAACGGCTGCTTTTCCTCCAAGTGTGCACCTCGAGACATTAGCCCGAGTGTTTAAAAAGAGAGCTGAAAACAAGTAAAGTTTTAGCATTCTCCGGCTCGCGGAGCCCTAATGATAATCAAACGAGGGCCCGGAGAACAGATATAAATAAATAAGAAGCAGATAATTAAGTAAAGACACAAACACACACACACAGAAGTGAGTTAAAAGCAGCTGCTGGGCCCAGGGAGGAGCTGCCGGGGAGATGCAGGTTCTGCTCAGGTTCCTCAGGCAGACGCGCACAGCCGCACTAATTGCAATAATGACTGCCGCACAGACGCTAATTAAAGCGGTGTGTTGGATGGTGGTCTGCAGCACGGCCACGCACTGACAAACTCTGACAGCACACGCTGGCATACACTAACAAAGACATAATCTCAGCTGCTGTAAAGGAGAGAGAGAGTAAATATTTCCGCACGATCCCGGTGCTGACCATATGGCACGTCTGTAATTATAAGGCCTCCTTTTTCCCGTTTTCTCCTGGATCTCGGAGCTGAGCGGTGCGGGAGGGTGGCATGCCTATCAGGCTGAGTATAATTGAACAGCTTATGCAATTGCTTTAATTATATACGGTAGCTGTACCGTCTCATCTGGGCTCGCAACATGTGGAGTGTTTCATCCATTCTGCTTGGCTTGTCACGCCGCCGTTCTGCTTCTTCTTTATGTCCCGTGTGCAAAGCAAAGCGTTCAGTATAGGAGCGTGTTTATGTGTATCTGCTGTAAAAAAAAAGTATTCCGGTAACCAATTAACCTCCTTCCGCTGTCTGTCGGGGTTTCTAATTTGGCAGATGCATGTGTAATTAGTTAATAAGCAGCGGTGATATAAATATAAGCGACTCAAAGGTCAAAATATTTGTTGTTGTTTGCTTGGGAAACGTTGAGAAATTCTTCTAATTATTATTACACTTTTTTTATTGTACGTTCCAAATATTAAATCCACTAGAGGGCGCTGTTTTCTTTTCTGCGAATACGTTACTAAGGGTACTTTTTGTTGTGCATTTCAGATGGTAAATCCAGTCGAGGGCACTGTTTGCTTTATTGCGAATCTTAAATACGTCTCTTAAGGTATGTTTTGTTATATATTTTAGATGGTAAATCCTCTAGAGGGCGCTGTTTGAAAATTTGAAATACGTTACTTAAAGCCCGTGAACACAGAGACGTTATTTGTTCGAGTTATCCGTCATTGTTTAACGCCTCAGGACTAAATAAAGGGCGTCCATGCGATCGTGCACACCAACGCGCAAAACACCAGGCGCAAAGCGTCATTAAAAAAAAAGGCTTCATGCTCGTTTTTTTTTATTTTTATTTGATGTGCCGCGTAAAAACCTTCTTTACCAATCAGGTTGGCACTTTTGTTCACGTGCAAGGAGCTGCTTAAGTTACAGTAAACAGCAATTGGAGGCGCTCAAGCGCAAAACCGTCAATGCTGCAACATGTGGAGTGTTTCATCCATTCTGCTTGGCTTGTCACGCCGCCGTTCTGCTTCTTCTTTATGTCCCGCGTGCAAGGCAAAGCGTTCAGTATAGGAGCGTGTTTATGTGTATCGGCTGTAAAAAAAAGTATTCCGGTAACCAATTAACCTCCTTCCGCTGTCTGTCGGGGTTTCTAATTTGGCAGATGCATGTGTAATTAGTTAATAAGCAGCGGTGATATAAATATCAGCGACTCAAAGGTCAGAATATTTGTTGTTGTTTGCTTGGGAAACGTTGAGAAATTCTTCTAATTATTATTTTGCTCAAAATGCGGGGCTGCTTTGCTCACTGTGTTTTCACCAATGCATGGGAGATTTCATTATATTTTTAATATTTCCCAGCCTTTTTTATGTAGAGATTTCATGTTCGTTCATTCATGTTCTTTTCGGCTTAGTCCCTTTATTAATCTGGGGTCGCCACAGCGGAACGAACCTCCAACCTATCCAGCATATGTTCACTGTACTCAAATGGCCTCCACAGTCCCCAGAGCTCAATCCAATAGAGCAGCTTTGGGATGTGGTGGAGCGGGAGATTGGCATCATGGATGTGCAGCCGACAAATCTGCAGCAACTGTGTGATGCTATCATGACAATATGGAGCAAAACCTCTGAGGAATATTTCCAGTATCTTGTTGAATCTACGCCACGAAGGATTCAGGCGGTTCTGAAGGCAAAAGGGGTCCAACCTGGTACTAGTAAGGTGTACCTAATAAAGTGGCCTAATATTAAAGTGGCTAATAATATTGACCTTAGCAGTTTTAACATTTTTATAATATTTATTATACACAAAATTTCAAAGTTTCAATTAAATAATTTTATAATCAACTATATATGTTCATTTTTCGTCATGGTGACAGTAGGTAGCACTATCACCTGTGTGGAGTTTGCATGTTCTCCCTGTGTTGGCTCCCGTTTCCCACAGTCCAAACACATGCACTATAGGGGAATCGATTAAGCTAAATTGGCCGTAGTGTATGTGTGTGAATGCAAGTGTGTATGGGTGTTTCCCAGTGTTGGGTTGCAGCTGCATAAAACATATGCTGGATAAGTTGGCGGTTCATTCCGCTGTGGCGTCCCCTTAATAACGGGACTAAGCCAAAAAGAAAATGAATGAATTTGTAAAGTAACAGACAGTAACACGATGAAACATGATCATTTAAGGTTCAATAAATGTACTTCAAAATAAAAGTACTTCACTTATCTTGTATTTGCAACAGTAATTCCACAATGTCTGCATAGTGCACACTTAAAAGTGTTCACAATGGTGTTTTGAACAACTCCAGATTAGAAGAACCTTTTTTTTTTCTTAAAGAACTTTTCAATGAGCAAAACAATGTTAGTGTGAGGAATGTTTTCATAAGCTAAAGATTTGATCAAATATGGGATCTTCATGAAATCATCAATGCCAATAAAGCAGCATTACGTTTAAGAGTGCATTTGAACATTTTACCAATGCAACATGAGCCAGTGCTTCATTAGCTGTTAGTTTTTACATCCCCTTTGTAATGCTGCTAATTAGATTACGCCTCGCTATCATCGTTCATGTCATATAAATCATGCATTATCATAAAGCTCACAGCATTAGTCTTGTTCAGCAGAGGTTCTGCTTCTTCAGCGGTAAAACAAAGGACTTGAAACAGACAAAGGGACTGTAAATGGTTGTGTGTGGATGAGATGGTTAGTAATTATCGTGACTTGATCCACTGGTGACCCTGAAACACAGTCACCTTCAGATCTGGCCGAGCAGCAGAAACAATTTAAGGACACTGGCAATTAAGAGGTTCAAATAGCGTTTAATTACATCTATGACGGGTTGATTCCCGGCTAATTAAAGCTTTAAGGGGAATCTTTACTTTCAGCAGATACAAATCACCCATTCAGGTTTTGGTGTAAGATCATATGGTGGTGAATGCAACCAGTTTTATTAGTTCAGCTGCCCAGCTAATGGTGCATGTAGGACAGAAAAACAGAAACTTTTCCCCTCCATGCCTAAGAAACATCATTGTGAAACTTGAAATACATTGCTCCAAGTGTGTTTTGTTGCACGTTTCAGCTGACAAATCCCCTAAAGATCGCTGTCTACATTTTTATAAATCTAAAATACCTTACATAGAATACCTTTTTGTGCCGTTCAGATAATAAATCCACTAGGGGGCACTGTCTGGATTACTGCAAATCTAAAATATGATACTTAGGTTAGATTGTGTTGTATGTTTCAGATGTCAAATCCACTAGAGGGTGCTGTGTATGTTTTTGCTAATCTGAAATATGTTACTTCATGTATGCTTTGTCGCATGTTTCAGATGACAAACCCACTGAAGAGCATTGTATACATTTTTACAAATCTAAAATACGTCACTTTTACATTTCGTTGTACCTTTCTGATGGCAAATCCACTAGAGGGCGCTGTCTACACTCATGTGAATCTAAAATATGTCATTAAGGGTATGTTTTGTTGTACGTTATAAATGACAAATCCACTAGAGGGGGCTGTCAACGTTTTTACGAATCTGAAACGTGTTACGTAGGGTACGTTTTGTTGTATGTTCAGATGACAAACCCACTAGAGGGCGCTGTCTACATTTTTATGAATCTAAAATACATGATAGTGTTTAGTTGTACGTTTCAGACGGTAAATCCACTAGAGGGTGCTGTCAACATTTTTGCAAATTTAATTTACATTAATTTGAGTATGCTTTGTTGTAAATTTCAGATGTCAAATTAACTAAAGGACGCTGTATACATTTTTATGGATCAATAACATGTTAATTAGGGTATGTTTTGTTGTATCTTTCAGATGTTAAATCCATAAGAGGGCGCTGTCTGCATTTTTGCGACTCTAAAATATGTTGCTTAGAGTAAGTTTTGTTGTATGTTTCAAATGACAAACCCACTAGAGGGCGCTGTTAAAGTTTTTGCAGATCTGATATACGATACTTTGCAAATGCTTTGTACCTTTCAGATGTCAAATCCACAAGAGGGCGCCGTGAACGTTTTTGCCAATCTGATATAGTTACTTTTGATATGCTTTATTGTATCTTTCAAATGTTAAATCCATTAAAGGGCGCTGTCTACATTTTTGCAAATCTGAAATACGTCACGGAGAGTACATTTTATTGTACATTTTAAATCGATGACAAATCCACTAGAGGGCGCTGTCTGGATTACTGCAAATCTAAAATACGATTCTTAGGTTAGGTTTTGTTGTATGTTTCAGATGTCAAATCCACTAGAGGGTGCTGTGTATGTTTTTGCTAATCTGAAATATGTTACTTCAGGTATGCTTTGTCGTATGTTTCAGATGACAAACCCACTAAAGAGCATTGTATACATTTTTACAAATCTAAAATACGTCACTTTTACATTTCATTGTACCTTTCTGATGGCAAATCCACTAGAGGGTGCTGTCTACACTCATGTGAATCTAAAATATGTCATTAAGGGTACGTTTTGTTGTACGTTTCAGATGACAAATCCACTAGAGGGCGCTGTCAACGTTTTTACGAATCTGAAACATGTTACGTAGGGTACGTTTTGTTGTATGTTCAGATGACAAATCCACTAGAGGGCGCTGTCTACATTCATGTGAATCTAAAATATGTCATTAAGGGTACGTTTTGTTGTACGTTTCAAATAACAAATTCACTAGAGGCTGCTGTCTACATTTATATAAATCTAAAATACCTTATCTAGAGTACATTGTTGTGTACATTTCAGATGACCAATCCACTAGAGGGCGCTGTCAACATTTTTAATAATCTGAATTATGCTACTTTGAGTATGTTTAGTTGTACACTTCAGATGGTAAATCCACTATGTGGATGTAATGTGTTTAGTGGTTAGAACATTGCAGGTCTCGTGTTTCATCCATCCATCGGTCCTCTTACTGTGCGACCGTCTTTCCCATCTCTGACGTGTTAGACAGAAGTGCTGTTAATTGAGTTAATCACACTCTAGAAAAACTCTCCTGCTTTCTCACGCACCACAGACTCCACAACCAACAGCTGAGCTCTCACTCAAACAAAGAGAAGTGGGACACGTCCAGAAAACCACAGATCAGTGACGCTGTACTGACAACACAGACACTACACTACAAAGTCAGCTTCTGACTTCATTCACTCACGCCCCAGCTAGAGCACGCTTTCTGAGGGGTCTCAACTTGTTGTTATGTGGTTGCCTGGGTGTGATGGGGGAATTTTTAGGGGGTTGCTATATGTGACTGCCGATGTGTTTTAGGTGGTTCAGATGTTGCTATGTGGTTGCCAGGTTGTTGTGAGTGGTTTGTAGGTCATTGCAATGTCGTTGCTGAGGTAGTTAGAATGTTGCTATGTGGTTGCCAGGTTGTTTTGAGTGGGTTAAAGGTCATTGCTATGTGGTTGCCGAGGTGATCATGGGTGGCTTGTAGGGAGTCAAGATTAAATTGTTGTGTGTTGTTATGTGGTTGCCAAGGTGTTATGGGGGGATTTTTTAGGGTGTTGCTATGTGACTGCCTATGTGTTATAGGTGGTTCGGGTGTTGCTATGTGGTTGCCAGGTTGGTGTGAGGGGTTTGTAGATCGTTGCTTTGTGGTTGCCGAGGTGAATATGGGTGGCTTGTAGGGTGTTAAGATTAAATTGTTAAGCGTTGTTATGTGGTTGCCAGGGTGTTAAGGGGGGATTTTTTAGGGTGTTGCTATGTGACTGCCTATGTGTTATAGGTGGTTCGGTGTTGCTATGTGGTTGCCAGGTTGATGTGAGGGGTTTATAGATCATTGTTTGTGGTTGCCGAGGTGTAATGGGTGGTTAAGATGTTGCTATGTGGTCGCCAGGTTGTTACAAATGGGTTGTAAGTCATTACAATGTGGTTGCCAAGGTGATCATGGGTGGCTTGTAGGGTGTTAAGATTAAATTGTTGTGCATTGTTATGTGGTTGCCAGGGTGTTATGGGGGGATTTTTTAGGGTGTTGCTGTGTGACTGCCTATATGTTATAGGTGGTTCAGGTGTTGCTATGTGGTTGCCAGATTGTTGTGAGGGGTTTGTAGATCATTGCTTTGTGGTTGCCGGGGTGATTATGGGTGGCTAGTAGGGTGTTAAGATTAAATTGTTGTGCATTGTTATGTGGTTGCCAGGGTGTTAAGGGGGGATTTTTTAGGGTGTTGCAATGTGACTGCCTATGTGTTATAGGTGGTTCGGGTGTTGCTATGTGGTTGCCAGGTTGATGTGAGGGGTTTGTAGATCATTGTTTTGCGGTTGCCGAGGTGTAATGGGTGGTTAAGATGTTGCTATGTGGTTGCCAGGTTGTTGCAAATGGGTTGTAAGTCATTACAATGTGGTTGCCGAGGTGATATGGATGGTTTGTAATGCATAGCTTTCTGTTAGTTAGGGTGTTATGATTAGATTGTACATTATTGCTATGAGGTTGCCAGGAAGATATGGGTGGTTTGTAGGGTTGTTCTATGTGGTTGCCAGGGTCTTTTGGGTGGTTTGCCAACTATTACTATTTGGTTGCTTGGGTTTTATGGGAGGTTTGTAAAACATCGCTTTGTGGTTGCTAGGGTGTTATAGGTAGTGTATAGGGGTTGCTATGTGGTTGCTGAGGTCTCATGGGTGGTTAGGATGTTGCTATGTGGTTGCCAGGTTGTTGTGAATATATTGTAAGCTATTGCAATGTGGTTACCAAGGTGCTATGGGTGGCTTGTAGGGCATTGCTTTCTGTTTGCCAGGGTGTCATGAAAAGATTTTAGAGTGTTGTTATGTGGTTGCCAGGGTGTTATGGGGGGATTTTTAGAGTGTTGCTATGTGGTTGCCGATGTGTTATAGGTGGATTGGTTGTTGCTATGTGGTTGCCAGGTTGTTGCGAGTATGGTTGCTAAGGTAATTAGAATGTTGCTATGTGGTTGCCAGGTTGTTTTGAGTGTTGCCGAGGTAATATGGGTGGCTTTTAGGGCATTGCTTTGTTTGCTGGGGTGTTATAATTAGATTGTAAAGCGTTGCTATGTGGTTGCCAGGGTGTTATGGAGGCATTTTTAGGCTGTTGCTATGTGATTGGTGATGTGTTATAGGTGGGTGTTGCTTTGGTGTTGCTAGGTTGTTGTGAGGAGTCTTTTGGGTGGTTTGCCAACCATACCTATTTGGTTGCTAAAGTTTCATGGATGGTTTGGAGGACATCGCTTTGTGGTTGCTAGGGTATTATAAGTGGTTTATAGCGGATTGCTATGTGGTCGCTGATTGCTCATGGCTAGTTTGGATGTTGCTATGTGGTTGTCAGGGTGTAATAGGAGTTTGTATAGCATTGATATGTGGTTGACAGATAATTTATAGAGTGTTGCTATGAGGTTGCCAAGAAGGTATGGGTGGTTTGTAGGGATGTTCTATGTGGTTGCTGGGGTCTTTTGGGTGGTTTGCCAAGCATTACTATTTGGTTGCTAGGGTTAAATGATTGGTTTGTGCAAAATTGCTTTGTGGTTGCTAGGGTGTTTTAGGGGTTTATACAGCATTGCTGTGTGGTTGCTGAGATGATAAGTGTGGCTTATAGAGCATTGCTTTCTGTTTGTCAGGGTGTTAAGATTAGATTGTTGAGCATTGCTATGTGGTTGCCAGATTGTTGTAAGGTGTGTATATCATTAATATGTTGTTTCCAGGGTGTGCTGGGTAATTTATAGTGTTGCTATGCAGTTGCCAGGAGGTTATGTGTGGTTTGTAGGGATGTTCTATGTGGTTGCCATGGTCATTTGGGTGGTTTTCAAGCCATTTGGTTGTTAGGGTTTCATGGGTGGTGTGAAGGGCATCGCTTTGTGGTTGCCAGGGTGTCATGAGTGTTTTATGGGGTGTTGATATGAGGTTGCCAGGTTGTTGTGAGTGGATGTGCTACAATATGTGGTTGCCAGGGTGGTTTATAGGTACTTACAGCATGGTTGACGCAGGGTGTTATTGATGGTTTGTAGGGTGTTGATATGTGGTTGCCAGGTTGTTGTGAGTGGACGTGCTGTGTGGTTGCTGGGGTGATTTGCGGGTCCCTGATGTGTGGATTTCAGGGTGTTAATGGTGGTTTGTAGGATGTTGCTTTGTGGTTGCTGAGGTGTTGTAGATGGCATGTAGATTGTTGCTGTGTTATTATGGGGTATTCTGAGTGGTTTGTAGGGGGTTGCTATGTTTTGGATCTAAATAGTTTGTGGCATATTGCTATGTGGTTGCTGGTTTGTTCTACCCTAGGTACAATAATAAATCCAATACTCGTAGTGTTTTGGATTTCTTCACAATTTATGAATTAAAAATAACAACAAAATCAAACATTTGGGCCGGGGACCTCAGAATGACTCTGGTTTCCAGGCGTTCTCATGGTTTACTTGGATATATTAGCTGCTTTCAGTAAACTTAGTCTATGTAGTTGAACGATGCAGTGAAGAAACATGCAGGATATGTGGAGTAGAACCACTAGAGACTCCTAAACTAACATGCATCCTTTAAGCATAGAGGATTTAACCGGAGAGGGCATCCGGGCATGTTTCCCTGGCGACTCTGCGAAGTCTGTGTGTGTATGTGTGTGTGTTTTGGGGGATTCCTGTGCAGTGTCCGTCTCGGCCCCCTGGGAGCCGTGGGACCCTGGACATCTGTTTTCTTCCACTTGCTGTGGTCAGTCTGGCATTCCTAATCTTCGCACCCCTCACACTCCTCCCTGGAGGCGGCTGTCCACTGACCTGCTTTCCCCTCTCTCTCCATCTCTCTCTCTCTCTGTTTCTTTCTGTCTTCCAGTCTGTCACAAAGTGCCAGCAAAGCCAATCGGACGCGGCCACAGTCTTCCAGATCAAAGCCGTGCTGATTCCACGCCATGAGCTTTTGAAGTGTTGGGAAAAACCGAGTCACGTGTGCAGCCTTTATGACCAAATTCTCCTGATGCCTATATTTTTACATCTTCATCTGTGGCGTCTGTCCCCTTGTGCATGCGAAGACGATATTTTCGGTGGCTAAAATAAAGCGTGACGGTTAATCCAGTTAGTGCCTTTTTCTCCCTCTTTCTGTTTTTCCGAGAGCATGGCCTGGAAGAAACGCACGGCGCTTGTCTTCCAGCACTAGTTGAGCTGATTGAAGCTGGAGCCGTGCTGCGCTTTCACACTAAGTTTTAACCTCCGGAAATGAATAAAATAAACAGTGGTAATCTCGCTAGGTCGTTCTGAATGTACTTCTTCCCTGAAGTCTGCGCAGAGTAGGACGCTTTCCCAGATAACATCTGCCTGTAGCTTTTGCTCTACCTACTTCTGACGCTCTCTCTTTCTCTCTGGCATCTGTCCTGTTCCCAGAGGGAAGCAGAAACCACAAAGGAGATGGCTTTCATTACTCAATTGTTGCTAGTAGACAGCAATGAGATTAAATGAAGACTTTTTATTTCCTTTTCAGAATCTTTTCCACAAGAAAAAAAAGGTACTCGCTAATCTCCAGTGTGTCAGAAGAGTCTGTAAATGTCAGAGATCTCGATAGGAACGCCAGCATTTTCTGATCTGATTGCCTGAGCTGCTGTAGCTTATTCTTTCAATCCTTTTCCTTCGACTTTATTCATAAAGGGTCGCCACAGCAGAATGAACCACCAACTATTCTAGCATGTGTTTTACACAGCGGATGCCCTTCCAGCTGCAACACAGTACTGGGAAGCACCCATACACACACACACTTATACACTACAGCCTGTTTAGTTCATCAATACCTCTATAGGGCATGTCTTTCGACTTGTAAGCACCCGGAGGAAGCCCACGCCAACACCAGGAGAACATGCAAACTCCACATAGAAACGCCAACTGACCCAGCCAAGGCTCAACCTTGGCTAGCGACCTTCTAAGCATAGTTTATTCTGTTTATTTTTTTATTTTTATCTTGAAGACTGTAATAAAATCTATTTTTTATTGGGAGTGTTGATCGATTAATCATATAACAGCTGGGCTTTATCTATTGTGCATGCAACTTAAATTAATATGTTGCATTTTGAATCTGTATAACAACTACATTAATAAAAATAGTGGCATTAAAATTAATTTGCATTAACTTATTTAATTTGTATTTAAAAAAGAAAATAAAAAAACGTCCCTGGAGGAGCACCAGGGGGCTGTTTTATAAAAGTTGTTTAGAAAAGCGGGGATTAAAGTCGAAAACCTGTCTTTAATGAGCCGAACCAAACGTCCACGATTAAATTAGCTCCATAACAGCAAGTTGATGATCATTTGATCCAGCTAATCTGAGTTCCGTTGAAATAATCTAGATAACTTCTCGTGCACATTACTGTTTTGAAGACCACTATTTAGGCATATTAACGTTAAATATTTGTCACAGTACAATGAAATTGATGTTGCGCATGCGCACGATGGACAAAGACAGAATGAACGCTTACTGCCAATTGTTGCTTGCAAGAAGTTTTAATGCCTTGCAGGCTCCCTGTAACTTTCAAAATATGCTTAATGTCAACACATTAAGTTTAAAATAATGGCAACAAAGAGCCATGCACGCACAAGCGGCGCTATTTTTAATTTGCTCCCGAAACCACTACCAATTGCAGCTTTACTTTTGACACATGTTTCCCGCAGCCCGTGGGAAAATGTCTTTATATTAAAGTGAAGCTACTGCTCGACCCATATTATTCCACTCAGGGTTTACAGCTTTAAAGTCATTCTTTAAGAAATGTAGCCTACTTCTTTATAGCAGTCAGTGCTTACTTAATTAAATTTTCTTTATTAAGTTTTTGTCATTCATATATATATAGTTGAAGTCAGAATTATTAGTCCCCCTGTTTATTTTTTCCATAATTTCTGTTTAACGGAGAGCAGATTTTTCAACACATTTCAACTCAATTCTAGTAATGGATTTATTTTCTCTTTGCCAGCACATAATATTTTCTTGATATATTTCAAGACTCTTCTATTTAGCTTAAAGTGACATTTAAAGGCTTAACTAGGTTAATTAGAGTAACTAGGCAGGTTAGGGTAATTGGGCAAGTTAGTTTATAATGATGGTTTGTTCTGTAGACTATCGAAAAATATATAGCTTAAAGGTGCTAATAATATTGACCTTAAAATTGTGATTAAAAATTTAAAAACTGCTTTTATTCTAGCCAAAATAAAACAAATAAGACTTTCTCCAGGAGAAAAGATATTATCAGACATACTGTGAACATTTCCTTGCTCTGTTAAACATCATTTGGGAAATATTTAAAAAAGAAAAAAATTCAAAGGGGGGCGAATAATTTTAATCTGACTCCAACTGTATGTATGAATGTATATATATGTATATATATATATATATATATATATATATATATATATATATATATATATATATATATATATATATATATATATATATATATGCACATTCATCACAGATCTTTCTTTTAAATGAATATTTTCTGCAGGATGCTTTACAATAATATCAGTAATAATACAATAATATTCAGTACTAAAGCTAAATTTGGAAATAATCTAACAAAAAATAAACTGAAGATCACAGTCCAGAAATTATTACACCCAAATTAATGTGTTAGGGGAAAATATTAAATACAATTTTAATAAATAGGAAAAAAATCAATAAAAATATTAAAAAATATATAAATGCATTATTATTAGTATTATTATTATTATTATTATTATTATTATTATTATATATTATTAATAAAATTATTGTTGTTTTATTATTATTATTACAATTTGTAAAAATTTGTATTTGTTTCGTATGGAATAACTTGTTTGAACTTAAATGTATTATCAGTCTATTCTTAAAGATGTTTGGTGTATATATGTTGACCATTAAGTGGCTATAAAGTTTTAAGTAAATTAACATGCCATCAAATTTCAGCAGGTGAATGCTAACATTACCTTGATTAAGCTTGAACTTAAGACTTGAGCCTGAGAGTTAACCTGCCCCGGACCAGGCAAGTTTCCTAGCATAAGTTGCCAGAAGAACTGAGTTTGAACTATTGTAAATTTGCTTTATGAAACAGAATCCGTCATTAATTAACCTGACTTACCAAAATAAGCCTGGCTTTTTCTGTAAGCTAGGTTTATGGAACAGCCCCCAGCACTGCATGTTTTGGATGTCTCCTTTGTCTGTCACACCCATAACAGGTCTTTCAGTCTCTGCTAATGAGCTGATGATCTGAATCAGGTGTGTTTGGTGAAGGAGACATGGAAGAATGTGCAATGCTGGTGCTCCTCCAGGAGCGTGGTTGAGAATCACTGGCCTCTATGATGTTCTGATTTAAACTGTTCAGTGTTGTTTGTGGTTCATGGTGCTTAGTTAGGGTGTCTCAGAGGTTGCTGTGTGGTTTCTTTGCGATTGCTTTGCCATTCGCCTAACGTTAATACATGCATTATATTCACAAGTGAAATATCTGCAGATCAGGCACAGCAGAATACCAAACCCACAGCCGTCTGGGTATTAAACCACACAATAAAAAGCTGCCGCCCGCAAACTGCTTCAGTAAAAACCAGAGCTCACCTCCTGATATTATCATGCTGACATCAACAGGTATCACAACCTGTACCCGTACACGACTGAAAATCAGCTCACATTAGTGCAGCGCGGCTCAATGGCGGTCACAATTCCTGATGTTGCGAGCATCCCATTAGTCATATGCAGTATAAATAATGAGTATGTCTCATGTTTATGCAGTTATCGCTGTTACCGCCGATTATATTAATGCTAATTAATTCATTCGAATGCTCCGGCGCTGGTTTGACAATCACAGCGGTAAAGCACTGTTGATTTGATCTGATTTGATTAGAAAGCCAATGTTAGCAGGAAGGAAAGGGGAAGAGCGTGTAAACAAGCGAGGAGATGTTAATTCATACGGTGTCCGGGGCAGAGCATCAATCTTGCTTCTGTGAGGTTCATCATTGCAGCAGCAGAGATCCTGGTTCAGTCGCACTGTCTCTCACTCCAACAACAGATCCATCATCCGCGCCGCTGATTGGGACAACAGTACTTGTTATGCTATAAAACCTATCATCGTGAAGTTAGACGCCATAAATCTTCCCTTAAAAAGACAATGCTGCGTCTCCTCGCAGATTGATGGCAAGTCTGACTGTGCACAAGCTCAAAGCGGCGTGTGAAAGTTGCCTAATGGCTGATGCGAATTGAAATGGGATGCCCTTTTTTTTGTTGTTGTTTTGCTCTGCTTGGAGATATTACAATCTAAATTCCGTGCAACAGACTCTATCTGTCTTCACTGTAACTGTAGCTGTTGGCATCGGGATTTTGCTCTATTTCATATTGTGCAACTGTAAATAATCTATGCAGGTGATGTAACTGTTGCTACGTCCCAATTCACACACTTTCAGCCTAAATAGTATTCGAAAATAGACTTAGTGAGTCCCAAACCTTAGTAAGCTAAAAAGAGGAAGAGTGTGCATTGAAGAGTGTGCATTGCACGTTGGATGTGATTTCTATTAGAACTACAAACAACGTGTAAACAAACTACAACCCTGCTGAAAAATCCAGCTTAAACCAGCCTATAGGCTGGTTGGCTGGTTTTAGCTGGTTGATCAGCCTGGTTTTAGAGGGGTTTTGGCCATTTCCAGCCTGGTCTTAGCTGGTCAGGCTGGAAAATGACCAGCAAAATCCAGCTAAAACCATCTTGACCAGCCTGGTTTAAGCTGGACATAGCTGGTTTTGGCTGGGCTACCAGCCTGGCTAAGCTGGTCAAGCTGGTTTTAGCTGGTCATCTCCCAGCCTGACCAGCTAAGACCTGGAAATGGAAATGGACCTGGCTGGAAATGGCTGGAAACCAGCCTGGAAATGGCCAAAACCCCTCTAAAACCAGCCTGGTTGACCAGCTAAAACCAGCCAACCAGCCTAGGCTGGTTTAAGCTGTTTTTTCAGCAGGGAAACATGGCGGACACGCAAGACCATCCTTAAAGTAGAGAGGCCTCAGTAAATTTGAAGTCAAGTGTCCTTATAGCAAACAACACTCCAGCGACAAGCAATTTGTGATACAACAGAGATGGTCTAATACACGGGATACTCCCATGAAAAACGCTAGTGTTGGCAGGTGTGCTTACCAGTTTAATAATCATTTGACCAGCTGCAATTGGAAATCAGATTGTTATATCCTCTAAGCATAAGTGCTTATTATGCGGTTCTGTCGTCATCTTGTAGATAGAAAGCGTCAATCGTCTTTGGTCTACTACACTATGGCCGACGACGAGCTCTCTCAAAAATGGACCCTTCGCAAGCCCCACCCTACTTAGCGACAGTTGCTAAGCCTGTCAAGCTTTCGTGTCTGGCGCGGCTTTTACAATGTGTGTGCGCCGGTTTCAGACATTGCCAGGGATATAATTAGTCATTTTTGGCGAACAGGTGAGATATCCGAGAAAGCCAGACAAAAAGGACTGCAGTATGCATTACAGGGGTATATTCACCACATTGAATATAGAGAGAATAAATCAATCAAAATTGAAGCTAGCTTAGCCTAGCCGCCTTATACGCTAACCATTCAACAGCTTAGCTCAGGCTCAGCAGGAGAGGCGACATTTAAAAATAATCTAATAATAATGAATGAAACTGTGATTTCTCTGTTTTAAGCCAAAAAGCCTGATAGATTTATTGGTGTGCAATGAAATATAGCCTTACTAACCGATGATCTAACGAGCATGACAGTGCTTTTACATAGTTCATTCATAAAGAACAGCCAGAAAGGAAAACTGATGGATTTGTGCCGAATATTAGCATCATTGACCGATAACAATGTACAGTAAGTCACCTATTACTGTCAGTATGTGTGTGTGCTCTTTATAAATGACTGTCAAACAGCTGCGGGTGAAGTATAGTGATTGCAGCTGCTCAGTATGTGACCATATCTCGGTTTTGTTCTGTTGATTTGTAATTTCAAATATCCGTAGCTTGAAATATGACGTTCAGTAAAGTTAGCAACAGATCCGTATTTTCCGCATTAATAACTCATGTCATTATTATCTGTTTACTATTAGTATGTTACTAACGTTATGACGAAGGCTTAAACGGAGCATTACTCACAATATTGAGCGAAAAAAAAAGGAATAAGACAGCTGTGAAACATAACCAGCTTTGTGTTTTTGTAGGAAGCACAGTTTAGATCTGTTTAGGGTAAGAGTGTGAGAGTTATTGCCGTCTGTCTATCACTGAATGTGTCAGGAATATCAAAACAAAACCAACTTAGCTCCGCTCCTTTAGCACCCCTCACATAGCTTGATTCACGCTGGCATTTCTCCTCTTGTGTTTTAGGTTTTAGGGAGAAAAATTCCACCATCCCGTCCAAACTTTAAGGATGCCGGGTATCAGATTTGCACAATCCATATGCACTCGCTCGAAAGCTTGACAGAGCCCCTGCGCTTTTGGGCGTGGCTTAGCGAAGGGTCAATTGTAAATATTTTAAAATAGGCACTATTCTTACAAATAAACTGCAAAGTTGCAATCTAAACAACTACATTCTCCACTAAAAAAGCCTCAAAAGTACATTTTGTTGTCTAACAGCAGTAATATTTGTCAAACTGTAGAGCAGTGGTGCTCAAGCCTGTTCCTGGAGATCGACCTTCCTGCAAAGTTCAGCTCCAACCCTGATCAAACACACCTGAACCAATTAATTAGGACCGGAACAGCACTTGATAATTGCAGGCGGGTGTGTTTGGTTTGGGTGTGCAACTGAAATCTGCAGGAAGGTCGATCTCCTGGATCAGGGTGGGTCACACCTGCTGTAGAGAGTCTCTCTGCTTGTTGCTGGCTGCATGTGGGCGGAGTAATACACAAAGTTGAAGGGTGAAGAGGCCTTTGTGTGATATTACTGGCAAAATATTGCACAGCTATCAGCCAATAAGATTCAAAAACAAGACAGAACTGTTTAAAAAAAAAAAAAAAAAAAAAAAAAATATATATATATATATATATATATATATATATATATATATATATATATATATATATATAATGATTTTATAATGCAGTTCCTAAATTACAGTAAACATTCTAAAATATTGCATCTGAAATGGGTTGTTTTAATGCATTTTACTTTTATTATTATTATTATTATTATTATTATTTAAATTATGTATATGCTTAATTGTAGTGTTTAAATGTAAGTGAAGATAATTATCATATCAAACAATGCATATGTGCTTAGCAACAGCCATGATTGTACTTTTAAAACAATTGTCTCTTAATATATTTACAGCTTTAACAGAAGCAGATGGATTCTGATCTCTCCTCAGTAATGCTTCACGAGACCAGCATTGTTGCAGTCTTAAAGGGGTGGGGTTATATCATAAATGGGCGTGGTTTAGGTTTGCCTCATCTGACAGGCCACGGATCGAGGGTGACCTTTAATTGGCTGCTGAAGTGTGAAGGCGGAGCCAGAAGTTAATGACAGCGCAGCTTCAGACGGGACCATCCTTTTGTGTAACAGACCCTCGGTCCCCTGAGAGCCGTACTATATGTTTCTTCATTTAACGCTTCATTTGGGATTGGCCTGATCTGTGTGTGTGTGTGCGTGTTTGGATGTGTGTGAGAGAGAGAGAGAGAGAGAGAGAGAGAGAGAGAGAGCGAGAGAGAGAGAGCATTTGTGCATTTTTAGAGCCAGTTTTAGAATTAAAAAAAGAGTTTTACAGAGAAATGAAGGTATTATTTAATGTCAAATTTAAAAATGTATATAAATTAGGTAAAGTGATTATTGGATTTATTTAAATTGTCTTAAAAATACAAAAAAATGTATTTAAATAATGGATTTAAACAATAAACTGCAATTGTAAAATGGTGTTTTTTTTTTAATATTTTATTATTATATTATTATATTAATATTACATATTAAGGCTTTAAGTTAAGAGTTAATTAATTCACCTTTGTGTCTCTGTGTTTTTATGTGTAATTAGCATTGATTGACTGCATATAATGCTGTTTGTACAAAAATAGCCATGTGTTTTCTTATATGATGTGTTTATATGTGTTTGCATGCACATGTCATGTTAAGTGTGTGCGTGCATGTTGTGTGTGTGAAGTGGAAGCCTTTGTTGTTGGTGTGTTTTTCATCCTGACATAATTTGCATGCAATGACTCTGCATATAATGCTATGATATTTGTGAAAATGAAAATAGCACCGTGCTTTCTTATAGAGCATGAATATAAAAATAATACATAGAGAGTCATGCATATTTATACATGTGTTTGCATGCATATGTTTAGTCACTGTCATGTGTGTGTGTGTGTGGAGGGGATCATTGCATGATTTGAGATGGTGTTAATGTCTCCAGTCTCCCCTGTGTCTATCCAGACACAAAGACGGCCCCCATGTGGGACGGGCCCCGCTGCACTCCCGGGTCCTAAAGTGATCTTAATATGAAGATCATTAACTGGAGACGGAGCGGGAGGGAGGGAGAGCTCAGAGGGTCTGTCAGGAACAGCCCACACCATCAATCTTGTCATTTACACAATGCAGAATCAAATCAGCGGCAAATAATAAACTGCTGTAGACAAGCAAGAGTGTCGCGAAACACAAATAGACCTCCAGAAAGTCATTAAAGAGGCTTCTTTTACGTGCAAAATAGACAATGCATGCGTGTGTTTGTTTCTCTGCAAATGCATGCATGTATGCTTTAATGCATGTGTGTAAATCAGTGCTTTGATGGATGATTTTATGGTATATAGTTTAAAATAGGAGACCAAACACTTTTATTTTTGTTAAATTTGTATAAATAAATTTATATACAGTTGAATTATTCGCCCTACTGTTTATTTTTTCCCCAATTTCTGTTTACGGAGAGCAGATTTTTTCAACACACTTCTAATCATAATAGTTATAATAACTCATCTCTAATCACTGATTTATTTTATCTTTGCCATGATGACAGCACATAATATTAGACTAGATATTGTTCAAGATACTGGTATTCAGCTTAAAGTGACATTTAAAGGCTTTACTAGGTTAATTAGGTAATTAGGCAAGTTATTGTATAACAATAGTTTGTTCTGTTCAAAAAATACATCTTAAAGGGGCTAATAAATTTGTCCTTAAAATTGTGTTTAAAAATTTAAAAACTGCTTTTATTCTAGCCGAAATAAAACAAATCAAACTTTCTCTAGAAGAACAAATATTATCAGACATACTGTGAAAATTTCCTTGCTTTGTTAGTTGGGAAATATTAAAAAAAAAAAAATTTAATAGAGGCTGATAATTGTGACTTCAACTGTATGTGTATATGTAAATATATATTACATTATATAAAATACATATTTCTTAAGTAAAAAAAATAGTACCCTTTATTTAATATATTTAAATTTTCAAAAAAGCATTTTTATTTGGTTAAATTTACATTTATTTATTTATAAGATTTATAGAAAATACAAAATATATCTATTTTTAAAATATAAATATTGTATAGATATTTTATAAGAAATATTATTTATATAATATAAAAATGTGAATATTTTTATTTATAAATATTTTCTAAAAATGTATATATAATTTTAAGTAAAAGCAGCTAAACGTATCACCCTTAACTATATTTAAAATATTTAAATAATTATACAAAATATAATTTTTATTTTGTTACATTTATATTAATTTATTAATTGATTGAATATATATATATATATATATATATATATATATATATATATATATATATATATATATATATATATATATATATATATATACTGTGTGCATGTGTGTGTGCACATAATTTTAATTATTTTTAATTATTTATTTTTATTTATTAGTTTTAATTATTTACTAAATATATTGTTATTTTATACAATGTAAAATTATTAATATTTTATATATAATTTTCTTTCTAAAAATATATATTTTTAAGCAAAAGCAGTTAAATTTAAATATATTACCCTTAAAAATATTCAGTATATTTAAATTATATAACACAGAATTTTCAAAAATCTATTTCATTCAGATTCGTTGTGTGTCAGTGGGACAACTGTTGTTATTATTATTATCAATAATATTTATATATATAATTATATATATATATCTAAGATATGTTATTATTATATTTTATTATTATTATTATTTATTACATTATTTTATATAATAATTATAATTATAATTATCCATATTTTTTTTCTTTTTTATTGTAAATAAAATAATGTATTTATCCCTTTTTAAATTATTTTCCTGTACACCTCCTCTATTAAAGACCATTTTTGATCAGTATTTCCATGCAAAATCTCCCTAACTCCTTTTATAAGCCTTTGTTCATCATATTTAATGGCCAAATTTCTCCAATCTCTCCATGCATTTTTCCCACACAAGCCCCATCTGCACTGGAAACCTCTCTGAATTGTTCCTAAATAGACTGCGAGCTGCTAATAAAGTGTGCTTAACATAACAATAGAAGGCAGGCCTCTGTCACAGGAAGGCCGAGTCAGAATGAGTGGATAACATAATAGATGCAGCAGCCAATCAGATGGCTCGGATGCCTCGTACCTTCCTTTTTTTTCCACTCTACTCAGCAAAAAAAAAAGCGAGCTGAGATCAATATCGTGAGCTCTCCCTCTCATCCTAAATTACCGGCTAACGGCAGCGACTTTGCACTCCGGGCCCTGCGGTAACCAGGGATCCGCTATCTTTAGCAGTAATGGAGGCTGTTTGTAATAAAGCAAGGTGGTTAATATCTGCTTGTCGGCTTTTCTCTCCCTGTTTCTCCACTCTCGGGGGCTCCGCCACTTATATTATTAGCCGTGTAAAAACAGGCACTAGTGTGTGGCGGCGAGGCCTTATTAAGCTTTTACCTGCAGGCTTCTGTCCAATCTCAGCAGGTTGCAACAGTAAGCAGAATGTTATATTGGAGGGTTTTATTAAATTGACGCTCGCTGGTCTCTGAGGGGGAAAGATTCGGGAGCGGAAAACGGGAAAGAGTGACCTTTGAACTTCATGCAGTCTGTGAAGCTGCCGTTTGTGTAAAGTAGAGTCGTGGTAAAAAGTTGAGAGTCGTGATGCAGCAGGTGTGTGTGTGTGGACCCCTGGAGGTTGGTGAAGGTACTGCATGCACTGTAAAAACAAATCAGTTAAAGGTGCTGTAAGTTTTTGACTCTTCTAAAGCATAAAAACACCATAAAATGTGTGCAGATATTTCATAAACATGAACATTCCTGTTTATCTGAAAAACAATGCTGAAGGCAGATATTCTGCTGTGAACATGTGTTTTCTGGACTAGAATGCCTGTCTTTGTTTTGGTCATTTAACCCAGCCACTGCACGTTTAGCCAATTATATTCCAGCAGCTCGGGTTGCCTTGGTGGAAAACAGCATATTTGATCCTTTCATTCAGTTAGGAAGGCTCTGAAAGCATGCGTCCATGACTGAAATGTGACCTCCAGTGGACAGCAGCAGACTCTGAAATGAGATGCAGATTCAGAGTTCCTCATGAGGAGGTTATTAATTAGAACAGGGCCAGCCCTGTACATTTGGGGGTCCTACGCAGAATCCTTTTCTCTCCCTACCTTGTTTTAAATAGTGGAGTATTGCCATTACAAACTTGCCCACTGTGACTTTATTGCTTATTAGATACAATCAGTGAAACAGAAAAGTAAAGCTTGATTACTTCTACTTAATGACTGTAGGAGCCATACATTGAATATTGACGATTGGCCACAAGGTGTCAGTATGAGACTATATATCTGTGGCTTCACTGCATGAAGGAAGAAAGCGTTAGTAGGGATCAAACAGGCTGCGTCCGAAACCGCATACTTCCATACTATATAGTACGTTAAAATCAGTATGCGAGCCGAGTAGTATGTGCGAACTCATAGAATTCGAAAATCAGTAGGCGAGAAGTACCCGGATGACTTACTACTTCCTGCGAGATTCTGAAGTGCGCATCCCATGCACGCTGCGCTATCCCATAATGCCCCGTGAGAGAATTCATGAATGGAAGAGAGGCGACGCAACTGACGCAGGTAGGTCACGTGACCATGACAAAATGGCGGATGTAGTACGTCTGAATTCCATTCATACTTTTCACATTCATACTGTATAGAGAGTACTTTTTTAACGGCCGAGTAGCACGTTTACATTCAAATGCAGTACCTACTGAGTAGTAGGCGGTTTCGGATGCAGCCCATGTTTTAAACCGTAGCGCAACTCAACTCAACGTACAACTTAAGGTAACAGAGAAGTGCGTATAAATTAAGGAAAAGTGATGAACTAAATATGTTGATTGGAAAATAAAGACGTTTTTATTTGCATCTATTTTGCCTACGGACTCTGACTTTACACGTACAAAACTTGCTTGCTGTACCAACAATCGCGGCAGTGGAAAGCCGCTATGACTGTCTGAATGATTTGGACATTTTAAAACAGCACTGTTTCTGTCAACTACCAGCCTCAAAAATGAAGAATTAAACAATCTTTAATAAAAGAACCAGTGAATCCTACTGTGCATCCTTCTGGAGTGTTTAAAACATATTCTATTATTTACTAAACAGATTGAAAAATCATATTCATTACACACACACACACATATATATATATATATATATATATATATATATATATATATATATATATATATATATATATATATATATATATATATATATATATATATATATATATATATATATATATATATATATAAATTCCAAAAGCAAAAACTCTGCAGTGAAATGACACTGAACAATAAATGCATTACTTAGTAATAAAATATACATTCTGAACTCATTAAAACTAAAAATAAATAAATAAATAATATAATATAATAATAAAATTACATTCATGCAAAGTTTGAATTATACATAATAAATCAATAAGCAAATGATATAAATAGGAAAAATATTAATATAAAAAACATACAGTTGAAGTCAGAATTATTAGCCCCCCTTTGATTTTTATTTTATTTTTTATTTTTTTTAATATTTCCTAAATGATGTTTAACCAAGCAAGAAAATTGTCCCAGTATGTCTGATAATATTTTTTCTTCTGGAGAAAGTCTGATTTGTTTTATTTCGGCTAGAATAAAAGCAGTTTTTAATTTTTTAAACACCATTTTAAGGTCAAAATTATTAGCCCCTTTAAGCTTTATGTTTTCAGAACAAACCATCATTATACAATAACTTGCCTAATTACCCTGCCTAGTTAACGAAATTAAGCTTTTAAATGTCACTTTAAGCTGAATACTAGTGTCTTGAAGAATATGTAGTCTAATATTATTCACTGTCATCATGGCGAAGAGAAAACTGACTCGTCCAATTGTTTGGGTTTAGCGGCGGGTCTTGGCCACTGGCAGACGTCTGTTCATGAAACCTCTTTAAAACGTGTTGATTCTAATGCTATAAACAGCACATATTCACCTTTAAATGTATAAAGTATTAACATGTTATGTCATTTTTGCTTCACCTTGAAGATTCAGAATTGTAAATCTGTTTTCTCATTCTCTCTTCAGTGCTGCTCTGAAACTGGGTCGACTCAAATGTAAAGCGTGTTAATTGAGAAACAAGTAAACTAGTGAGGCCTAATGTAATAATAATGAAAACCCCTGCTGTTCATAAAGGCTAAAACGCCCGTGAGCTAAAAGTAAAGCGTTTACATGCTCTGAGTAAATGCTGTGTGTCATCCTGTTGTGAACCCTGCGCAGATTCCATAACAATTCCAGCATTAGTAGAGACAAGGACGCCCTCATCTGGCACAAATCTGCAATAGCAGTACACGAATTCATGCCTGTTGAGATGTAATCTGTTGAAGACTCTAGTTAAGTATTTTTAATTGCCCCCAAATTAAATATTAGACCGTGTAATGTACTTTTAATCCTTTTTTAATCTAAACAAATATCATAAATATGACCTGACTGTGAAAGATTCCTGCGGATCCATCCTGAATAAACACCAACAGGTGCATCACACAGGTGGGACTTCATTTACAGAAGAAAGTGTGTAAATCTTAGCCTTTATAGCCGTAGATAAGCAGCACAGTGTGGGGTGTTAGTTTGGAGATGAGGCCTGTTTCTACTGCAAACATGATCTGAGTGTGAAGGATTTGTCGACAGGAAGTGAGAAGTCAGCAGCCAATCAAACGGCTCTCAGGGATGTTGTTTGCACATCACTGAGTGAAATGAGGTCAATCAGGCAGTGGAGAACTTTATGACATTTACGACAGGGCTTTTGATCTGCTCTGAGAGACGCAATCGAGCTCTTTTAGCATTAACTCTGACTCCAAAAAGAACTTAAGGAGAAATCAGACTGGAAACTAAACTGACATGGACTGAATTCGGAGAGTTTCACCTATGCATGCATGTTTAGCCTAACACACTGGTGCATGCATTAATGTTTGCAAATATTAGCATGCAAAAAAAATCATTAAATGATAACAAAGATATACACTGTAAAAATGTCTATCTTTTGTGTGTTTTTGGGGTTATTTCTGTTTGTGAATTGCATTATGGGATGTTGATCTCTGCTCTGTCCACTTCTGATGTTGTAAATTCAACTCTACGGTTTAACAAAGTGACTTTTATTGACATTTCAGTAAATAATATAATGTATAATAAGTAGTATCTAGAGTGTAAGGTAACAGAAAACGTGCTGCAGTTTATTACAAGGCGCCTGTAGCATAATATACAACACCAACCCAGACAACACAGCACTTTTAACTTTTACAAATGACAATAAAAGTCACTTTTTACAACTTATCAAGGATAAAAGTTGTTGGAAGAAAGATCAAGCTCCCATAATGCAACTCGAAAGCAGAAATAAATGTGGGAAAATAAAAATATGAATCACAAAATACAGGAAAATATTCATTTACGGATATTTTTTACAGTAAAAGTCATTTCTTTACAACAATCTTTTACGGATATTTCTAAATAAACAGTATACTGTATCTTCAAATGTAGTTTGTGGCATGTAATTAATAAACTGGCTTTCTTTTACATGCAAAAATTCTTTACTTTTTTTTTACAATAGTTTATTTGTTGATGCATGTGGTTTATTTTCAACTATAGTTAATATTAATGTAGAAAATAAACTAAATTTACTAATTAAATAAACATTTCACATGCAAAATTCATGCATTAAATAAATCACGTTTATATACTCTACAAGCAACAGTTTATTTTAGGCAAAAGTTTATAATTATGCATATGATCAAACTTTAGTTGTTCTAGATTAATCACTCATTAAATTATATTTCTTTACATGCAAAAAAAAGCATTTTTATTATTGGTGCATGCATGGATTAATTTGTCTCAAAAAAATATTCCTGAATCTTTTTTTGCACGTAAAATAAAGAAACTTTTAACAAATGCTTAAACCACACATCACTTTTAAAGCTCCCATTAAATTCTCTTTTTTTTATTATGTGTAAAAATAAAAATACAGAAATGTAGTAAACACTAAATAAAACGTCCTGCATGCACACATTAATGTGCATTTATAAACAGCAGGTTTTTTCTTCTTTAGGTTTAATAAGTGAAAGTTTGTCTATGCTATATAAAGATTTTTACATGCAAAAGTTCAACCTTCAATTATTTGTTTGCTCTCTATCAATGTATTTAAAGGTAATATATCACTTTAAACTATTAAAGATGTTCATAAGCGTCACTTTTTACAACTTTTTAAGGTTAAACATTGTTAGAAAAAACATCAAGATTCCACAATGCACGTCAAAAGCAGAAATAAGCAATAAATAAAATAAAGCCAGAATCACAAAATATGGAGATCTGCTAATTTACAGATATTTATTTACAGTGCGGGATCAGTCGGCTGGATTTAACCCCAGACCAGAGTTAAACAGCATAGTTTAGTTTCACTATGACTGGAATGGATTTGCTGAGTTCAGCTTAAGGAATATTGTGCAATAATCTGTTACACTGTAGGTAAAGCTGTTGTTTACATTATGCAAAAAGCATTATGTTGGTGTAATTGTTAAGCAATTCACTGAACCTGTGATTGTTACCCTGAAGTGCTGTTTCCACCGGATCCTACTGATAAAATATGTTGTATAATAGTTGTATAATATAAAAAATGTATAACTTAATCTATTTCAAGGACCTAAACCAACACTTTAGTCTTGCATGAAACCAGTAAACTTAAATTTTTTGTCATTTATGATACATTTATTTCTCATTTTAGTGAGGAAAACAACTTTTTTACTTATATGTAAATATGCAATACAGCTTGTGAGTCCATGCATTATGATTTTACCACGTTTAATTAGTGTAAAAATTAATAACCTGTAAATGTTTTCTTTTGGTGTTATTTCCACCTGATACGACTTATAAAAATGAGTCATGTTGGCCTAAATGAATGTTTGTAGGATGAGTCGTTGGTTAAATAACATGGACTTATATAAAAACAGTTCATTTAGATTATTTTAATCAGTTATCTTCAGCTTATCATTCATCTGAGAAAAGATGAGTAAACACATGTAAAGTTAATTTGTTATTAATCCCCCATAAGTCACACTTGTTCCATTAAAAATGTGTAATAAAGTCAAAATACATTACATTTGTCACAAACATCGTCATCATCATCATCATCATCATCATCATCATCATCATCATTAAAATTATATTTTACTAAGTAATAAAGTTTTATGTACAAGTTAATATTATCATGTCAACTGTTTGTTGCCAAGCAACATAACATCTTGCATTATTAAATAATCAGAGGTCATGGGGGTGTGTTTATCAGCTTTTTTACAATGTCAAATGCTTATCCAGATTTTAGACTTGATTTCTGGAGACACAAGAATTTAGAGTTTATGCAAACGTGTTGCATATTTACCGAAATGTGTTTTCTATACATATATATATACATATTGCATACAGTATAATGACCACAACTAATTTGGCAACCTAATGCTTTTGTCTGAGATAAAAAAAAATTATATATACTACACTATACACTACCTGTCAAAAGTTTGGGGTCAGTTTTTTTCATGTTTTTTAAGAAAATGATTCCTTTCATCAAGGCAGCATTTATTAAATCTATATATAAAATCTACAATTTTAAAAAATGCTTTGTTATTGTATGTAGTTTAAAATGAAATTGTTACTACAGTCATTATTGCTTTTATTGCTTTTACAATTAATAATAATAACAATAAAATTATTATTATTATTATTATTATTATTATTATTAGAGTGATTTCTGAAGGATCATGTGACTCTGAAGACTGGAGTAATGAAGCTAAAAATTCATAACTAAAATTACTAAAATAAATTTTTAGATGAAATTATAAACTACTTCTAAACAGTTATTTTGTAGTGCAATAACATGTCACAATTTTACAATTTTTATTGTATTTTTGATTAAATAAATGCAGCCTTGGTGAGCAGGAGAAGCTTATTTTAAAACATTTAAAAATCCTACTGAATATAACATAACATAATATAACATAATAAAAAATATAAAAATGTAAAAATTTAGTTGTTTAATTTGTTTAATTCTGTAGGTTGTAATTTATTTTGCAATATTTTGCTTGAATTTAAGTGTATCAAGTTTCATTTTTAAATATTTTTGGTAACTAAAATAATTTTTTAATAAATTTATCTGTTTAATAAATCTGTTTTGTTTAAATGCACCAACATACAAAATACATGCTATATTCACTGAGAAATGGAGAAAAATATTAAATGGAGAGCAGTTTGTTTCAACACATTTCTAATCATAATAGTTTTAATAACTCATCTCTAATCACTGATTTATTTTATCTTTGTCATGATGACAGTAAATAATATTAGACTAGATATTTTTAGGACACTTTTATTCAGCTTAAAGTGATATTTAAAGACTTAACTAGGTTAACTAGGGTAAAGTTGGGGTAATAAGGCAAGTCATATAATGATGGTTTGTTCTGGAGACTATGAAAAAATATTGCTTAAAGGAGCTAATGATATTGACCTTAAAATGGTGTTTAAAAAATTAAAAACTGCTTTTATTCTAGCCGAAATAAAACTAATAAAACTTTGTCCAGAAGAAAAAATATTATAGGAAATACTGTGAAAATTTCCTTGCTCTGTTAAACATCATTTGGGAAATATTAAAAAAGAAAAAAAAAGTAATTTTTAAAGGAATTTATTGAAAACTCGCAAAACTTTTTTAAATATTTATACTGTGTGTTATTTTATTTCATTTTTACTATGTGTTAGTATTATTTTTGCTTTTTTTATTGACTTTTAAAGTAACTTTTCTTAAGACTGTGTATATGTATATTTAAGTATTTATTTATGCATTTGTTTTATTTTATTTATGGTTAAAATCTGTCTTCTTTATAGCTGACTGTTTTCTATTTTAAAAACAAAATTGGAGTAAAAACAATGTTCACTGATGATTTGCTAAATTTCACAATTAATTACTCAGAAATAAGAAACAATAGTGAATGAAACCTACTTTAATCGAGTAAAAAACATCTGGAATCGCATTATGTTGTAAGACCAACTCCAATAATAATGTATAAACTCCAACAAAACTTGTCGACTGCATTGTCGTGTGCACATCCATATGCAAGCAGCCGATGAAGGCCGAACTGATCAAATCTTTTCAATGCATCAGTTGTGTGTTTGAGTAATTAGGCCTGATCTGACTTCTCATGCATTGGTGTGCAGGATTTTACTCCTCTGCTGTTCTTTCCAGTCTTTCACACTTCACTTTAGATGTTTGGTTTATTCAGTGAGGGGGCAGGTGTTGTATTGTGACCCTGTCCGAAGCCTGAGGGCAGGTGAGCGGAAGAGGCTCCCCTCCTCCATGGGACGTGTTTGAGAGCAGCTGCTGCAGTGGCCAATCAGAGGGCTGGAAGAGCCTCTACCTGAGAAGGTATCAGCCGTGTGTGTGCGGATCTGTGAAGCTGCTGAGAGAGTGTGTGTGTGTGTGCAGTCTCTCGGACCACTCTCACCCCGAAAAATCCCTCTTAATACCGAATAACAGCCCAGAGCGCACTGATTATGGAGATTAAATGTGTTCTCGTGCTCTGTTGCGCCTGCCTGTGCGCGTTCACCGGCGCGCAGACACACAAAGAGAAGATTTTCGCGAAAGTTGTGGATCTGGTGTCTCCAGGTGAGGAGTACCTGTCTGAAGATGCGCTGGTGTCGGTGTTTGAGCGGCTGGAGAACCGTGTGCAGTGCTCCGGTGTGTCGTGTGGAAAGGTAAATGCATTTGCCGCTTTTGGAGAGGTCGAGGTCCAGCGCGGCTGAAGGCTCGTGCGCTACACCTGTCTGACAATAAATGCACCTTATAGAGGCACAAATGCAACCTGACTGAATTAATCTTGAGGTAAAATTGGTCAAACAGTAGTCAACATTCGAAGTGAATCAAAAACAGACAAGATTAGATGTTGTTCAATAGTTTTAGGACAACTTTGATGAAAGGTGGTGGTACACTTCAAATGTCGGCTACTGTGTATTCGCACTTTCAGACTTTCTCTTCAATAATATAATTCAGAAAAGTATTATTTGCGAATTAGAGAAATCATATTAGCAGCCAATGACTTTCAAAATATTGTTTACAGTCAATGTAATAGTGCCAATGTTGTTTTAAACTCACAATTAAATGCGATTTTAGACCGAATATTCGATTTAACGTGATCAACAATCTCGGAGCGTTTAAATGAACGACTGTGCGAATATAAAACCAACTTTACCTCAATCTCAGAGCACCAGTCTGACTATAAAATAACATTTTTAGAGACATACTCATAACCTGACTGAAATACTAGCCGTTATACTATAATAATGTAGGCATTATCTGAATCAGTTGGCAAATAAAGAGTCAGTTCTGTTTTTAACGGGAGTTTACAACTTTTGTTTTTGGTGGTGAACAGGTTAAATCTTTCAAGGACCGTGTGCTATAACTGGTACCGTTTTAATCCATGTTTAATCTCTTTGTTTGTAGGCCTGTGGTTTGACAAATTCCTTTTTCGTGCATAAAAGATAGTCCCTTTAACACCCGTTGGCATGTTATCGACCTGTTTTCTTTAAAGTGTTTCCTTTAAGTCTTTGAGAAACAAAATATATAATGTACACTGTGAAAAGTGTAATGCTGGGTTGTTTTAACAGAAGGCATTGTCAATTATGGACAAAACCAACAGCTGGGTTGAAATTATTTAAATTATAATTTTAAAAATTAGCCTAGTGTTGGGTTTGTCCTTATTTGACCAAACGTTGGGTTAAACAACCAAGCATGTTTTAGCATAACTGCATTATGAAATAACAATATTGATTGTATATCAGTAGTCTGCCTCAAAACACTTCCGTAATGTCAATTATGTAAGTTGTTTATTTGAATTTTATATATGTATTTATTTTATTGTTATATTTTATAATTCGTTAGAGCATATAACTTTTTGTCTTTTAGTTATTGATGATATGGGCTTACTTTACATCCTAATTACTGTCAATCTCCACAATAGTAAAGTCATTAATAAAACCTTGGTCATTTTGTTTAATTTCTTTTTTGTTGACAGTGGTAGTTAATGAGTATCTGTAATATTTTGGCAGGCTGAAATCAAGTTATGTAGGGCTGTTTTTATACACTGAACTTTGTATTACAATGAATTATAAAAAAAAAAGTGTTTTGAAAGGTGTCAGTGAGTTACATAAGTTTTACAATGTCACATTTTATGTGCATCCCATTTTTTATTTAACATTTTTCAAGAAGCCTAAACCAAATACCATTTTCTCGGATGTTAATCTAAACAATTATTGCTAATTATTGAAAAGAAATGAATTACTGATAATAAACTAATATTAGATACAAAAGACAGTTTGGCATTAAAAGATTTATGCTATGTTTAAATGAGAATGTACATTCTAGATATAAATTCCTATTAATAATGCATGCATTTAATGTGTTCAGAATACAGACATAATGACAGTGTAAAGTTTGCTGTGTGTGTGTTCATATTATAGACAGAGTAAAAGTGCAAAGTTTGGGGTGTGTGATCGGAATATAGACAGAATAACAGTGTAAAGTTTGGTGTGTGTGATCAGAATATAGACAGAATAACAGTGTAAAGTTTGGTGTGTGTGATCGGAATATAGACAGAATAACAGTGTAAAGTTTGGTGTGTGTGATCAGAATATAGACAGAATAACAGTGTAAAGTTTGGTGTGTGTGATCAGAATATAGACAGAATAACAGTGTAAAGTTTGGTGTGTGTGATCAGATTATAGACAGAATAAAAGTGTAAAGTTTGGTGTGTGTGATCAGAATATAGACAGAATAACAGTGTAAAGTTTGGTGTGTGTGATCAGATTATAGACAGAATAAAAGTGTAAAGTTTGGTGTGTGTGATCAGAATATAGACAGAATAACAGTGTAAAGTTTGGTGTGTGTGATCAGAATATAAACAGAATAAAAGTGTAAAGTTTGGTGTGTGTGATCAGATTATAGACAGAATAAAAGTGTAAAGTTTGGTGTGTGTGATCAGAATATAGACAGAATAACAGTGTAAAGTTTGGTGTGTGTGATCAGATTATAGACAGAATAAAAGTGTAAAGTTTGGTGTGTGTGATCAGATTATAGACAGAATAACAGTGTAAAGTTTGGTGTGTGTGATCAGAATATAAACAGAATAAAAGTGTAAAGTTTGGTGTGTGTGATCAGATTATAGACAGAATAAAAGTGTAAAGTTTGGTGTGTGTGATCAGATTATAGACAGAATAAAAGTGTAAAGTTTGGTGTGTGTGATCAGAATATAGACAGAATAAAAGTGTAAAGTTTGGTGTGTGTGATCAGAATATAGACAGAATAAAAGTGTAAAGTTTGGTGTGTGTGATCAGATTATAGACAGAATAAAAGTGTAAAGTTTGGTGTGTGTGATCAGATTATAGACAGAATAACAGTGTAAAGTTTGGTGTGTGTGATCAGAATATAAACAGAATAAAAGTGTAAAGTTTGGTGTGTGTGA
Source organism: Danio rerio (assembly GCF_049306965.1). Lineage (NCBI taxonomy): Eukaryota > Metazoa > Chordata > Actinopteri > Cypriniformes > Danionidae > Danio > Danio rerio. The sequence continues at coordinate 1,369,266 of NC_133194.1, read as the reverse complement.
TCAGATTATAGACAGAATAAAAGTGTAAAGTTTGGTGTGTGTGATCAGATTATAGACAGAATAACAGTGTAAAGTTTGGTGTGTGTGATCAGAATATAAACAGAATAAAAGTGTAAAGTTTGGTGTGTGTGATCAGATTATAGACAGAATAAAAGTGTAAAGTTTGGTGTGTGTGATCAGATTATAGACAGAATAAAAGTGTAAAGTTTGGTGTGTGTGATCAGATTATAGACAGAATAAAAGTGTAAAGTTTGGTGTGTGATCAGAATATAGACAGAATAAAAGTGTAAAGTTTGATGTGTGTGTGATCAGAATATAGATATTAATAAAATTCCTTCTATCTGCTTTGTCTCTCTATCTCAGTGTCTATCAGTGGAGGATCTGCAGCAGGTCTTGAGGAACTACAACAGTTCTCAGGGTGTCCAGTTGCAGGATTTCTTCACGTTGACTCATGCATGCTGTTTATTTCTGAGCGATCCGATCGAGACCTGTAAAGCCATACGAGATGGCCGATGGGGAACAGAGACGCAAAACTTCATCGAATACCTCTATGGCCACAATCACGATCATAACTTCACCACCGATTATCCTCCTCATGGAGACCTCACTGAATATGAGGGTGTGGAGAAGATGTTTTACGATATGGAGGAGCACTATCAGCCTGACACTCAGCAGGTTAGAACAACTGCTTTGTTAATATTATTATACACCGTTAGCAAAACTGTAATAACACAGTGAAATTATTCACCCTCAAATATTTATCAAGTGATATTTCTCAAGCAATGAATGTTTCACAGTATTTTCTATATTATTTTTTCACTTTATATTTTTTAATTGAATTAAAAATGGCAGTTTTCAACCCAACTGTCCTTATTTGACCCACTATTGGGTTAAAACAACCCATAATTGCAACCCGAGCTCATTGTGGAAACGTAGCCCCGCGGACGTTTCTGCGGACCGCGATTTACGTCCCGGGAGGTACGTATTCGAGCGTTTTTTTTGTTTTCGCGGATCCGCGAGAGGCCGCTGTGCGCGCGGCGTTCGCGCCCGCACCGTTCTCGCACGAAAAGCCGCCGGATCGAAAAAAAAAAAAAAAGCAAAAGCCCTCGTCTTCGATTTCGACCGCGTTTTCAGATCCCGCCGCGTTCTCGCCCTTATTTTTCGGATTCCGTTTTTCGTCTTACCTGATTTCTGGAACCTGCTGTTCCCCGGACTCGATCCCGGTCGTCGTCCACCGCAGCCGGCTACGGCTCCTCCTCCGGGGCCTCCGCTCCGCCGACGCAACACTGTGAGCTAAGTGGACAAACTGATTGCGCCGGGAAAGCCCTCCACTCGGAGGCGAGCCGTCGGCCGGCGAGCGCGAAGAGGAGGGGCGGAGCGGCGCCACACCGCCCCGCAGCGTTCGCTCGAAAAAAAACAAACGCGGCCTTTACGTACCTCCGGCCACGTAAATCGCGGTCTCCAGAAACGTCCGCGGGGCTACGTTTCCAGAATGAGCTTGGGTTGCATAATTGTTTTTAGAGTGCGTTATATTATTTCAATTTTACCATATTGCTATAAACAAACTGGTTTATAGTGCTTTTGTCCAGCCATTTGTTATTATTTACCATGAATTAGAAGTTGGAAAATAGCTTATTTCTGCATTACAAAATAAAAGCCCCATTTAATGAAATCTACTTGGAAAAGATTCACAAGGGCTCCGTAAATCAGCCGTCACCACTGATGCTTATCTAAAGAGTAAAAGAGATGCTAATTACTACTTGACTTTTGTCACTGAGAATGACAGCGATGCCCTGAAGACCCGATGGAAACTGACACTTGATGGATGTTTCGTGCTGACGGCCACATCTGTGTTGTTCATCTGTGTGTTTTAGGCTTGTCTGTCTATGAAGGACGTCCTGGAAGAGAGCAGCTACCCTCACGGAGACCACATTCACACAGAACTGGACGCTGTGCTGGGAAATGTTCTTTATCATGCCCTGCGCGGAGACTGTATGAAAGCACACCACCTTCCTGAATCACAGTACTTCCTGGACTACATTTTCGGCCATTTTGGCTCAAACAGTCTCACTCTTCACGGTATGACTGCAGGATAAAGGGCTATAAGCCTTTGATGACATTATAAAGTGTTTATAAGTCTTTGACTAAATGAGAATGACAAGATTAGAAACAGTCAAGACGAAAGTATATCAAAATCAGAACTAAATGAGGGTAAAACTACACTCAGATTATATTTGAATAAAGTCTAACACTATTGTAATATAAAGTGTAATACTCTGCAGTCTGTTTGCTTTGTAATGCTGCTCATCTGTTGTCTTGCTGTCTGATAATTGACTTTGTTCTTCAGATTTTGAGGAGCTTCTGCATAGGTTAAATCTGGGTGGAGAAGAGCATGAAGATCACGAAGACCATCCTCATCCTCATCATCATCTCAGAGAAAGCCAGCAGAGCAACAGCAGCTGGGACTCGGTAAACATTCACACTTCCACACTGATTCCTGTCTGCTGAAACACATATAATAACAGTGACAGATTACAGACGGCTTCACTTGTTGATGTTGGGTTTTCATTTGTTGGTAAAGATCTGGAATATAGTGATCGCACGGCACTCTGGAACACTTCATTCTGATTGGCCAGTCACAACATTCCAAAGCTTATCTGTTTTTCTCAGATAACAGCCACTTAAATCAACCTAGTGAAGGTAGAAATGTTATTATTATTTTTATAAATATTATTATTATGATGATAAAACATATATATAATATTAAAAATGAGATAAAAAATGTTTTAATTATTATCTATTGTTATTTTTTATTATTTATGTAATGTATTTAAATTATTATTATTTTTTTAATTATTATTATTATTATTATTATTATTATTAATTAGGATTATTTATATTATGTATACTAAATCTAAATATATTTTATTAATATATATTTAATTATTTTTCAAATATTTCCCATGGTATTTAACAGAGCAAGGACATTTTTCACAGTATTTTCTATTAAATCTTTCTTATATTAAATCAGCCTAATAAAAATATTATTATTATTATTATTATTTATTTATTATTATTATTAATATTGTTGTTGTTATTAATATTATATTATAATAATATTATTATAAAAGTGTATTAAATGCTCAACATTAAAATAAGGAAATAAATATTAAAATTTAAATTAAAATGTTTTTAATTGTTATAATAGTACGTTTTTTTTCTATTATTATTATTATTATTATTATTATTTTAAGTACGATTTTTTATTTCTTATAATTACATGTAATTCATGTATGTAATGTATTTAATTTATTATTATGTTATATTATGTATGCTATATATATATATATATAATAAAATATGTATAATAAAAATAAAAAGTTTTATTTATTATGCATTATTATTATTCTTTAATTAATAAGTATTTGTTAAAATATAATATAAATATTTTTTTATTTCTCATGTTAAAAGAGCAAGGACATTTTTCACAGTGTTTTCTATTATATTCTTATATATTTAATCAGCCTAGTAAAGGTAAAAATGTTAATATTAATATAAATATAAATATTAATATTAAATATAAATATATAAACGTATTAAGTGGTCAACATTAAAATAAGAAGATAAATATTAAATATATATTATAATATAATATATTAATATTTTTCTTCTTTTTTAAATATTTGCCTAATGATGTTGAACAGATTCAGGAATTTTTCACAGTATTTCCTATATTGTTTTTTCTTCTGGAGAAAGTTTATTTGTTTTATTTTGGCTTGAATAAAAGCAGTTTTAAATGTTTTTGTTTTATTAATTTTAAGGTCAATATTATTAGCCCTGTAAACAATATATTTATTCGCTGTATACTAGTGTCCTGAAGAATATCTAGCAAAATATTATTGACTGTCATGTCAAAGATAAAATAAGTCAGTTATTAAAAAATAGTTATTAAAACTTTTATGATTAGAAATATGTTTAACAGAAATTGGAGAAAAAAATAAACAGGGTGGCTAATAATTCAGGGGGTTTATTCATTCTGATTGCAACTGTATACACACAGAGAAACAAATCATTAGACACACATTATATATAATTATTTTTCAAACATTTCCGATGTTATTCAACAAAGCAAGGACATTTTTCACTGTATGTTTAATAATATTTTTAAAAGTGTATTTCTTTTAATAAGGCTGTATTAAATGATGTCTAATTAACTAATTACCCTAACATTTAATAGTGTTGGGGAACAGTTTTAACCCAAAAATG
>NC_133194.1:1357500-1360000 GCF_049306965.1 Danio rerio | reverse complement strand
CCCATATTTCAATTTTTATAAATTAATTAATTAACATTTATTTATTTATTTATTTATTTATTTATTTATTTATTTATTTATTTATTTATTTATTTATTCATTTACTCATTTACTCATTTATTTATTTATTTATTTATTTATTTATTTATTTACTCATTTATTTATTTATTTATTTATTTATTTATTTATTTATTTATTTATTTATTTATTTATTTATTTACTCATTTATTTATTTATTTATTTACTCATTTATTTATTTATTTATTCATTTATTTATTTATTTATTTATTTATTCATTCATTCAATTATTCATTTATATTCAATTTTAGTTCTAGATTTTGATTGGCAGAGCTGTGACCTAAACAAAACACCATTGGCTATCTGTAAAAAGGGGGAGGGGCTAATTCTCATTTTAAGCTGAAATTTTGGCGTGACAATTTTTTATTTGTTTGTTTGTTTAGCCTTAAATTTTAGGTTTGTTGTATTATTTTATTTTATTCATCTTATTTTTAAAAAGGGGAGGAGCTACCTGCTGCCCCACCCCATCTTCTTTCAGCTGAAATTGATAGAAAGATTTTTTTTTGGCCTTAAATTCTAATTTTAGTCATTTTTTGTTTGTTATATTTTATATTTTCCATTTTAGTTTGAACGCTTTTGTTTTAAGTTTTTATATTTTTTATGTTCCCCTTTTTTATGATTGGCAGAGCTGTGACATAAACAAAACACCATTGGCTATCTGTAAAAAGGGGGAGGGGCTAATTCTCATTTTAAGCTGAAATTTTGGCGTGACAATTTTTTTGTTTGTTTGTTTGTTTGTTTGTTTAGCCTTAAATTTTAGGTTTGTTGTATTATTTTATTTTATTCATTTTATTTTTTGTTATATCTTTATTTTAGTCATCCAATTTAGTTTTTACTTTATATTTTCCATTTTAATTTGTTGATTTCTGTCATTTTAGTTTTTATGTTTTTCAATTTCGGCTTTTTGATTGGCAGAGCTGCGACATAAACAAAACACTATTGGCTATTTTAAAAAGGGGAGGAGCTAATTGCTATGCCCCGCCCCTATCTCCTTCTTCAGCTGAAATGACATCACACATTCAACAAGCTTCAATTTCGAGGCTCTTCAGTGAACATTTACCGTATTTCTGTGCATCTGTGTGCAGTTCCTAGGCCTCCACGTTCATGAAGAAGGAAACGATCACAAAGACCACAACTTTGACTACGTGTACAAGCTGCTGGTGCTCATCGCGGGCATTTATTTCTTCTACCTGATGGAGAGCATATTTTCCATCATCACTAGCCCACAGCATCATCATCATCATCACCATCATCATAACCATAACCATGAAGAAGTGAGTATTTCCTCAAATCATTCACTTGATCAAAACAGTCTGCAGAAACACTCTGATTGACATTCTCCCTTTGAATGATGTCATCAGAGGGGGAAAGCCCCGCCCACTAGTGACCATCTCTCTTTCATTAGCATAGGACATCAGTCTTGTTGTTAAGCTGCCACTATGCTGACACACATGCGTTCATAGCTCTGCCCTCTTTTGAAAAGAGCACAATCTCATTTGCATTAAAGCGACAGTCACCAAAACAGCACAATTAAGATCAAAACCTGAAAGGGTCCCTTTCAGAGAGTTGGAAAGCATTATTAGTGCGGTATTTTTGAGCTGAAACTTGACTACACACACTCTAGAGACATCAAGACTTATTTTACATCTCATAAAAAGGGGCGTAATAGGTTTGCTTTAAGATGTGAGTATGTTAAATTTGAGAATAAATGACAGTATATCAATGTTAAGCTTAGGGAAAACATGCCATTAACACTTTTACTTACTATAATAAATACTATATAACAAGTAGCATCTGCTTGAGCGTACTATGAAGCTTGTATATGTATGTGAATATATTTGTCACAGCTGTAAAGTGCTGGAAAATGCATTTGAAAAGTGCTTAAATCTGACTTGTAAAACGACAGGACGTCTCTGATGTTCATCACTGCGATCACGGGAAAGTCATCCAGATGTATCAGAGAGAGAAGCAGAAAAAGAACTCCAACTCACAGGCTGATCTGGTGAGAAATACACTGTTTTTAATGCATTTTAATACTGCTTATATAAAGGTGCATTAAGTGAATTTCGCCAAATAACACTGAAGTTTAAAAGCACCAAAACAAACACACCCAACATGACCACGCCCCTACTGGACACACCCCTTACTGCTGATTGGCTTCAAGTGTTAAAAGATGTTTTATTTTTTTATTTAAGTCAGTTAGTTAAGTCATAGTTTTGACTATTTTATTTTAAAAAAATTTAGTTTATGTTAATTGTTAATTTTATAGTTATATTAGTCATTAAAATAGAAGAGATTTATATTGATAATTATTCCATTTTTGTCAGAATTGTGTTTTTATTTGATATTTTCCTGTTTTATTTGAACGTTTCCGTAATTTTGTTTTAGTTTTTTACACATTTCATTTCCACTTTTACAGTTT
>NC_133194.1:1350000-1355000 GCF_049306965.1 Danio rerio | reverse complement strand
CATATTAATAAAAGAAAACACATTAAAACAAGTTAAAAATATATGTACTGAAACACTAATACCGTCATTTAAAAGCTTGACCATAAAAGGTGCGTCTTTAAATGCTTTTTAAAAAGTGATTCCAGATTTCCAGAGCCGTGGGGCCACCACATGGAAGGTACGGCCCCCTTTAAAAGACCAGTTCTGGGAATGGCTGAAAGGTATATGCCAGAAGACCTCAGAGACCGGCTACATGAGTGACTGCGTTGAAGATCTTGACTACATAGAGGTGTTTGACCATGCAGAGCTCTATATGTAATGACCAGAATCTTAAAAGTTTCTCTAAAACTAATAAGGAAGCCAGTGAAGTGCCTTAAGCACAGGAGTAATCTGCGACCTCCTATTGGTGCTGGTTAAAAGCCTCGCCGCTGCATCCTTTCAATTGATCCATGGAAGATTTGTTCAGACAAGCTAACAGAACATTACAATAATCCAACCGTGAAGAGATAAAAGGCATATCCCTTCACCCTTGTGTACTGTTCAGGTTGACTCCTCTTTGGTGATGTTGGGGGCTGTTTTTGCCCCATTGACTTCCATTATAAGCACATTTATTGACAGCTTATGCATTCTCGATTGTTGCTGGTTTTCCCTGTTTGGAAGAGGGACAATGTGTCGTTTTGAATGTTTTTGATGTTTTAATTTTAAATCTTCGCACCTTTTTTGTCATTGTTGTGGTCTTATGCAGAAAAAGGGCTCTAAATAAAAGTGAAGAACTGATGTTGGTAGATTACGGAATCAAACAGAGCCCGTGTTTTATTCAAACACAACACTATTTTTATTTAGAGTTCTTTTTATGCATAAAATAGAATTGCAAAATAATGTTTGAAGAGTTTAGATGCAAAAACCTCTAATGCCTTTTGATTTTTTCTCTTCTAAAATTAGCATTTTTCTCAGACTCCTGTGTGTAGGCTTAACAATTTTACTTTTATAGTGATAAATAAGTTCTTTTCGTCGCCTTTAAAGTGAAATAGCTGAACATAAACGTAGGAAGCTGAAAAAAAAGACTCATTTTAGGAGAATTTCAGATGACATTCAGAGGTTTTTGCATCTAAACTCTTCATTTGTTCTTAAAATATAATGTATTATTTATTTGGTTTAATTTTGAGGTGAAAAGTATTTGCGATTATTGTAAAAAATAAGCTGAGAATCATTCATTCATTCATTTTCTTTTCGGCTTAGTCCCTTTATTAATCCAGGGTTGCCACAGCGGAATGAACCGCCAACTTATCCAGCACATGTTTTACACAGCGGATGCCCTTCCAGCCACAACCCAACACTGGGAATAAGCTGAGAAACAAGCTATCATTATTAGACCCTTACTGATGATTTAAGAAATGAGACGCAATGTAAAAAATAATTATTATGAATTTTGCATGAAAATGCAGGTATTTGCTATTATTTACAGCCAATTTCAGAAATTCATTAATTTTCTTGTCGGCTTAGTCCCTTTATTAATCCAGGGTCGCCACAGCGGAATGAACCACCAACTTATCCAGCAAGTTTTTATGCAGCGGATGCCCTTCCAGCCGCAACCCATCGCTGGGAAAACAATTTCAGAAATGTTCAATATATTTAAATATTATTGTTATTTCCCAGATTTTTATCATAGGAAAGAAACCAGTGAGATCTATTTTTAGGTGTTTACTTATAAGACAGTGTAGATTTACAGAAAAAAAAGTGGGGAGAAGAGATAGTAAAAAGATTGACTAAGGACCTTGAGTCGGGAATTGAACTCGGGTCTCTGTGAGCACCTTGGTGTTATGTGTTGACACACTAACCACTTGACTATTGGCGCCAACACTGGTGAGATCTTTAATTTACTGGCAAATATTTAGCATCAGTAATTGCCAATAAATTTCTAAATCATTTGTAAAGAAAGTAACACACTGAAGCAAGCGTGCACAAACTTTTCAAGTGTAAAACCTTAAAAATAAAAGATAAAAAAATATTTAAAAATCACTCAAGTGCAGATCATGACCTTTTAAGTTCATTCATTTGTTTTTTTTTCGGCTTAGTCCCTTTATTTATAAAATAAAAATAAAATAAAATAAATAAAATAAAATAAAAAAATATTGAAAAATTTTAAATCAATAAAAAATTATTTATACATAAAATTTTATTAATTAAAATGTATTCAAAATACAAATAAACAAGTAATAAAAAAACAATGCAATAACTAATTTAATTTTCAAAATAAAAATTATTTAATCAATAATGCAATAAAAATATGTATTATATATGCAGCATTCATTCATTCATTTTCCTTCAGCTTAGTCCTTTTCTTCATCAGAGGTTGCCACTGTGGAATGAACCACCAACTATCACAGCATATGTTTTGCACAGCGGATGCCCTTCCAGCTTCAACCCAGTACTGGGAAACACCCATACACATTCATTCACACACACACACACACTCATACACTACAGACAAGTAGTTGATCAATTCCCCTATAGCGCATGTGTTTGGACTGTGGGGGAAACCGGAGCACCCGGAGGAAACCCACGCCAACATGGGGAGAACATGCAAACTCCACACAGAAATGCCAACTGACCCAGCCGGGACTTAAACCAGTGACCTTCTTGCTGTGAGGCGAACCACTGAGCCACCGTGTGGCCACCTTTTTTATTTAAAGTGTAAAAACTGAAATCATATGTTATTGTACATTGTTGTCAAGTCATGTTTAATCTGTTTACAGCTTGAAGTATGTGTGTGTTGTGTGTGTTTTCAGGTGATTTTGCGGTGCTGCTGCACTGCGGCGTGTCGGTGAAGCGAGCTCTCCTACTGAACTTCGGCAGTTCTCTGACCTCCTTCATCGGCCTGTACATCGCGCTGTCCGTCTCCACAGATTCAGCCGCGGAGCAGTGGATCTCCGCCGTAACCGCAGGACTCTTCCTGTACGTCGGGCTGGCAGACATGGTACGTTGAGACTTAGGGCCCTATCATACACCCGGCGCAATGTGGAGCAAGGCGCGATGCAATAGTTGTTTGCTAGTTTCAGCTTGGAGCAAGAGCGGTTTTGATGTCTTTCGCTACGCTGTTTAAATAGCAAATGCATTAGCGCTCATATGTGCGCCCATAGGCGTTCTGCTCTAAAAAGGAAGGTGTGTTGAGGTGTATTGCTGGCGCGTTGCTATTTTGAGAAACTATAATAGATTTTTCAATAAACCAGAACAAAGCCGGTCTATTGTCCTGCGCAGAGCGCGCCTCACTTACACACTGCTTAATACACACAAGAGAGCAATAGGCAAACATCTTTACATATGAAAAAGAATTAAAATATTGAGGAAATATATAGGATATAATAAGGATATAAATATAGGCTATAAATATAAAGGATTAAAATATTACAATAATGATTATTTTCTAGCCGACATAAATATAAACACCACTGCCTTCATGCCTTCTTCATCTCGGGAGGCTTTTTCAGTTCATTCATAACAATTTGCTTGTGTATAATGTTATGATTATTAGCAGTATTATTTATTATATCCATATTTATATTTGTTTTATTAAAAACAAGCTTAGATTTGCCCACCTGTCAGGTTTTAGACCATATGGGGCACAGCATGTGTTTTAGGATATGACTCAGTATTCTGACCACACTTCATTATTATTGTTCATTTATTAATTTGCTGGAGATTAGAACTGAATTTTGAAATAGTTTTGAAACGAATATTTGCGCTTAATAAACAAAATTAATTATTTATAGGCTAATTGATGTTTGTGCCAACAAGGTTTCCCTATCCATGAGAGTGAAAGTGAAAGTTAATAGTTTATCTGTCATTCTCGCGCTGCAGATGCTCTGTTTAGTTGTTTTCTCTCTAGTGAAATTCTCAGTTTTTCCACTTACAAAGTCACCATGTAAATAGCAAATGCTCCATGGCGTGACGCAACTGGCTCTTAGGCTGCTTTCACACCTGTGAATCGATTCAGTTGTTCTGAAACAGCGATTACAAATGTTACAGTGTTGCTCTTGGAGCGGTTCAATTTCACACTGCAAAGTTTCTAATCGGACCAAAAGAGCTAAAACAACTCACGTGTGAGTAAACTCTCCTCACATTGGTCAGAGTGTCAGGGTTTTTTGCAGCGTCCCGCTCAGCTGTCAGGAGAGGTGGTGGTTTGGTGGTGATTGACAGGGTGCGTGCGATGTGTCTGAGGAGAGATGCGGTGGGGAGGGGTGAGAAGGGTGCGCGACGATGCCTATTTGAGGAGCGAGAGGGAGACATGAGATTACCGAGAGATCATCACTCGTTTGCGGGCATCCGGAGACTCGCGAAACTTCCCGCCATACTCATAATTCTCTCTTCATATGGCCGTAAGCCTATTACATATCCATAAAACACTGTGATATAACCGCGCTCGGATCGGATCGCTTTCTTACTGCAATCTAACTGCTCCAGGGTTCGTTTCAATCAAGCCGAGACCACCTCATTTAAGCGATCTCAGAGCGATTACTTTGGCGCGGAATAGAGCGCGATTACCCTGTTCACATATGCCAAACGAACCGCGCTAACTGGGCAAACGAGATGCGTTCCGAAACAAAAGTGTAGGTGTGAAAGCACCCTTAAAGGGAATGGGAGATGAGACTCTGATTGGTTTATTCTCAAAACACACCAATAACTCATTAAGAAAATAAGCTCAACCCTCTTAGACCATGCGCCACGGCGCTAAGCGGATTTTTCCATCCTTATATTAGCAAAAGCGGATTCAGACATGCCCTGAATGCATTTGCGCCCTGCGCTTTGCACTTTTACTAGATTACTAGATTATATGACAAACTTGCTTTGTTTACCAAATAAAGTGAATCTTTATTTGATTTGCATTTTAAACATTAAATAGAAGTTAAAAAGAGATTATTTTTTATTTCATATATTAAGGTTTTAGTTATGATACTCCCAAAATAATTCCACAGAAATCTGCAGATTTTTACCAAAATTCTCAGCAGAAATAGCAAAAAACG
>NC_133194.1:1317500-1340000 GCF_049306965.1 Danio rerio | reverse complement strand
GTGTTTCGTTTAAATAGTTAACTCATGTGGCTAGCCTATCGGCCAGTGTAGGGAAAAGGAATCAACTTGACGTCGCGACGCCATTAACATTAAGTCACAGGACTGAGTGAAGTTCTGGATTTAATGAGCTCCTGAAACCCTTTGCTGAGGAGCAGAACGATGTGAAACCTCTGGAGTAAATTCACATTTAATGGCCAATTAGTTCCAACAATAGAGTTCTGTCAGGAAGCCTTCAGTAATTAGCAGTGATTCAGGCAGAGGATATTGATTGACCAGCGACGGCCATTTATTTAGCATTTACCTCAGTCAGACCATCATCAGCTCACCTGATAATAAAAACACAGCGGGTTTCATCTCTTTAATCTTCATTTCCTCATCTCAAAACATCAGATCATCTGGAGAAATCTGTCAGAAATCAGGCCATATTTCACCCCCAAATACTTATGTATCTTATTATATTGAAAAATGCTGGTTATAACCCAACATTGGGTCAAATGAGAATAAAAGTGTAATAAAAAAGTAGGTTAAAAGTTAAAGTTGTTTAAAAAAAAAAAAGTTTAATTAAGATTTAATTGATAAAAATACCCTGCTGAAAAATCCAGCTTAAACCAGCTTAGGCTGGTTGGCTGGTTTTAGCTGGTTGACCAGGCTGGTTTTAGAAGGGTTTTGGCCATTTCCAGGCAGGTTACCAGCCAAATCCAGCTAAAACCAGCTTGACCAGCCTGGTTTAAGGTGGATATAGCTGGTTTTGGCTGGACTCCCAGCTTGGCTAGGCTGGTCAAGCTGGTTTTAGCTGGTCATCTTCCAGCCTGACCAGCTAAGACCAGGCTGGAATTGGCTGGAAACCAGCCTGGAAATGGCCAAAACCCCTCTAAAACCAGCCTGGTCGACCAGCTAAAACCAGCCAACCAGCCTAGGCTGGTTTAAGCTGGATTTTTCAACAGGGTAACCCAACGTTTGTCCATATTTGACCCAACGTTGGGTTATGACAACCCAGTATTTTTATATAGTGTTGGTTTAGGGTTTATTATAACATTTTATTTAAAGACCTGAAACCTTTCAATAGTTGTTAATATGTCAGAGGAAAACAAATATGACATGGTGGAAAAAACTAAACAAGAAACCTTATTATTTAACCATAATTTCTTTATACTTTGTTGTGTTACTTTGAAGTTATGTTTATATACAATAGGCATTTATTATCTAATGGTAATAAAATACTTTACTGGCATAATGATAATTCTGCTGGGAAATATTCAATATTGATTAAGATTTCACAGTGCAAAAATATTTTGTAAGTGTAATTATTCATTATATATTGATTTTACACACATAGATAGTTTTTAAATCCAATAAAACTTTTTTCCTTTTGATTTTTGGGGTGAATTATGAGCTGCTTTTAAGATGTAAATCTTAAACATGAACATCTTGTCCACAATCTCGTTGTTAAATCATCTAAATGGCAGATCACATTAATACCATGTACATGTGAAATAAATATCCACAAAGGCTTGGTTAAGATAATCGTGAAAAATAATACAATTTATACAAGTGTATAAAAGGTCTATTCTAGGTGTCTGTGTTTATACACATATTGATTTCTGTACAGTGATGCATCAGAATGCTTCATTATAGTCCAGCATGTGGCTCCAGTTAGTTTTCAGTCCCTGTGTTTGTCCGATCGGCAGTTTGTCATTTATCTCAGTGTGTTTTCCACAGCGGGTTTATGTAGACCCATCCATCACCCTGCAGACAGACATTACATTTCCAATTAATTAAAAAAATAAAAAATATATATACACATACTCAGCGTTCAAATTGTAATAACATTTCAAGGGGGATAGAATGGGGGTGGTGTCCTGTAGCTACACACACAATGATGACAAAATAGGTCTAAATACATTAATAAATACACAACCACCAACCTTTAACAATCTTAAGCATGTCGTTTTAAGGAAAATCATGAAATTAAAAAGGTCAGTTAATTAATTGACAATGTAAGTTTTTGACTACCAGCAACTGTTTGACTGACTAAATATGAATTTACCTTTTTATTTAAACTTTGTTTACCTTATGTGGCCCAACTACATGAGCTTTTTAATATGAACTGAAAAAATACCAGGAACAACATCTTACAACCAGATTAAACCAACAAAAGTCCTCTTGACACAACGGCAAAGAAAAAAATAAAGTTAGCATTTAGACAAATTTACTGTTTAATTATAAATTGTTAAACAAGGCGTAGGAGGTGGCGTAATTGCAATGAAATTATTAATAAAAATGTTATGAGATTTGGAACTAAAACTGCCAGTAGGTGGAGCCGAGTCTCCGTCTTTGTCATTGAATGATTCATTTAATTGAGTTGTTCAAACAACTGATTCATTCAAAAATGTCTTTCTGAATGGAAGACTGAGTCATTATGGAAGGTAAATCCTGCCAAACTAAAATAAATCAAATAAACATTGGAAATGAAAATGAAAATCAGATTAACAATTTCATTTTAAAATACTGTTCACAAAATATCTGCCAAAATTGAAAACAAAATTACATTATTTAATTTTCATTTTCACTTTGACAACACATCGTCCCTGTCAAGTTGATAATTAAAGTGAAGTTGCCACTTTAACATTTCATTTTCACTGCATTTCCGCGTCTAGACTGCCAATATTAAAATGAAAAGCCCGATGCGAGCAGCAACTGGCAGCCAGTGCAAACGGATGAGTGACATGTGCTCTTTTAGGTTCATGAAAGTACGCTGGAGCATGCTGTAAATACAACAATATATAGAGTATAATTCAAAAACACTGTAGTACTCACTCTACATGACTATAGTATTTTTGTTCATGTGGGTCTGTTGCAGTAGTATGTTTTTGTTCACCTCTTTGCTGAAGTATTTGGGTTTCCAGGGCATGTTGTCGGCAGCTCTCTGTTTCTCCTCCGAGCGCTGGTCCTCCTCCAGCAGATGCTTGTGTTCGGTGGCCAGATCCACGTTTCCTTCTTTCAGCGCTTCAGTCACGTGCTGCCAGAGACGCCTGAGCTCCAAAACACACACAACAGCGCAATATCACGACTGATTGACAAGTTACAAAGCTTAAGAAAGCATACTACACTATTATAAAAACCAAAACAATTTCTTAAATATTATTTGAATAAGCTGCAGTTTACGTAAATGTAATGTGAAATGTCATTTATTACAGTGATTTACTGCTGTGTGCTCAATGGTCAGCACTGTGTTGCCACAGCAAGAACTTCGCTGGTTCAAGTCCCGGCTGGCTCAGTTGGCATTTCTGTGTGGAGTTTGCATGTTCTCCCTGTGATGGTGTGGGTTTCCTCTGGGTGCTCCAGTTTCCCCCACAGTCCAAACACATGCGCTATAGGGGAACTGATTAACTACACTGGCCTTAGTGTATGAGTGTGTGGGGATGAGTGTGGATGGGTGTTTCCCATTACTGGGTTGCAGCTGGAAGGGCATCTGCTGTGTAAAACATATGCTGGAATAGTTGAAAATCTGTTTTCTGAAGTTATGATGTTTAAAAATGTTAAAATAAACAATTTTCAAATAAGCTTTGAATCAATTTAAGAAATTAAACATTGTGATATATTCACCTAAACATCGTCTATTGTAAAATGTATTAATATTTTACAGTATCTGTGATCAGATAAGAGCAGTGTGTGTCTGCGAGTCTCACCTGGACTCTCTGCGGCTCTGTTTCTCCACTGGCCGAATCCTCTTCCTGATGACGGGCAGTTTTGTAGTGTCGATGACTTTGGTTTCTCCGCTGCTGTATGTGAACTCCAGCGTCCCGTTCCACTCGCCCTGAGCTTTACACACCACCGTCCCGCTGGAGTTCTGCTTCACTTCTGCGCTCACCCTGAAACACGCATTCACCACCATCATTTCAGAGTGTTATCTTTGATATAAGCATCAGCGCTGGACCGTGACTTCACTGTTACCAATATAATCTTGAAGAAACCCTGACTTTTTTTGTTGCAATCTCTGAGCTTCTCTTTATCAATATTTACCATAGCAACTGTAGAATCACCACAACAGATTAATTCACGTACTTTACTATAGTTGTTGTTACCATAGCAACTGTAGAATCACCACAACTGATTAATTCACGAATTTTACTATAGTTGTTGCTACCATAGCAACTGTGGAATCACCAAAACAGATTGATTCAAGTATTTTACTAGTTTTTGTTACCATAGCAACTACAGAATCACCACTACAGATTCATTCACGTACTTTACTATAGTTGTTGTTACCATAGCAACTGTAGAATCACCACAACAGATTAATTCATGTACTTTGCTACAGTTGTTGTTACCATAGCAACTGTAGAATCACCACAACAGATTAATTCATGTACTTTGCTACAGTTGTTGTTACCATAGCAACTGTAGAATCACCAAAACAGATTCATTTAAGTATTTTAATATAGTTGTTGTTAAAATAGCAACTGTAGAATCACCACAACAGATTAATTAATGTACTTTACTATAGTTGTTGTTACCATAGCAACTGTAGAAACACCACAGCAGATTAATTCAAGTATTTTACTATAGTAGTTGTTACCATAGCAACTACAGAATCACCACAACAGATTAATTAATGTACTTTTCTATAGTAGTTGTTACCATAGCAACTATAGAATCACCAAAACAGATTAATTTGCGTACTTTACTATAGTTGTTGTTACCATAGCAACTATAGAATCACCAAAACAGATTAATTCAAATTATTTACTATAGTAGTTGTTACCATAGCAACTAAAGAATCACCATTGCTTCAATATTTGTCTAGAAAAAGCTTCTTGATTTGAAAAAAAATTGATATTTCGACTAGAAACAAGACAAGATCTCTTAAGTTAGAATAGCAGCAAACAATTGAAAAACAATTCGCTTATAAACCGATATCCAAGCACGCTCAGGACGTGAACATTGCAGTGTTGTGTTCAACGTTAAATAGGTTGTCGGTTTTTACCCAGACATTTAAAGAGAGCTTTTTTCAGAGCAGTAATCATGATACAGTGAAATCAGATTGTTATCCACGGTTATCATACCATCAGAATCTTATACCGGCCCATGCATACTCCACAGTGATGTTTATTATCATGATGTATGAAGCCTGATTGACCTGTGCAGTTTCCCGCCGTAGAAGGGTTTGGTGTGGAAGGTGACGCTGGCCGAGTATCCGCTCTTGGCGCAGCTGATGGTGGCTTTTCCTCCGAGCTCCACCCAGGGCACAGTGAGGATGGAGCGGGCGAACGCGCTGGGGAAAGTGAACACGTACTCCTCGCCGTGATCCCGCAGGTACAACACACCTGAGGAGGAAACACTACACACATTCAGCTTCACAACCGGGTGCTCCCACAGTCCAAACACATGCGCTATTGGGGAACTGATTAACTAAATCGGCCGTAGTGTATGAGTGTGTGTGCAAGAGTGTATGGGTGTTTAACACTGTAAAACATATGCTGGAATAGTTAGCGGTTCATTCTGCTGTGGCGACCTCTGATAAAGGGATTAAGCGGAAAATAAATGAATGAATGAATAAAGTGAGCATCACCCACCTTCTCCCACCATGGAGACTCCGACAGACATGCCCATGAACTTGCTCTTGGTCCAGACGTGTGTGTTTACGCACATCCCTCTCTCCGCGCACTCACAGTAAAACGCAGACACCGGAGGATGATGGGAAACCTGCTCTGCCACAAAATGCACCCTGTAACATTCCGACTCCGCCCCCACCCCCTCCTCATTGGCCGTCTCCTTGGGCCCAGTCCCTGGAGTCCTCAGAGGGCGGACTTTCTCTTGAGGCACCTCCCATGAGCAGCGGAAGGTCTCGCCCAGCACCGGGTTGTAGGGTTTTTTGGCGACGGCTCCTTTGCGTCCTTCATGGAAGGCGGTCATGTAATACTCCACGAAGCGCACCATCCGCTCCTCCGCCGTGACGCCAGCAGAGATGGACAGAAACAGATCCGGGTGAGCCATAAAGTTCGCATACATCTCCAGCAGTGAACGCTTCTCCAGGATGAATGTGGGAAGAACAACCTGCGCAAAACACACACAGTTAAAATAACTTTAAAAAGCAAACACACTTGAAGATACTATAGACTACTTGACCAAAGTCTTCAGAGCAACACATAATAACTGGTCTTCTAGTTGATCGTGTGTAAAAGTGTCAGAAGGTGGATATTTCAGATGAATCATCTGCTGATCTGCATCCCACTCATCACCAATACTGCAGAAGACCTACTGGAACCCACATCGAGCAAGATTCTCAGAGAAATCAGTCAAGCTTGGTGAAGGAGAAGTCATGGTTTGGGGGTCATTCAGTATGGGGGCGTGCGAGAGATCTGCAACATCAACAGCCTGAGGTGTCAAGACATCTGTGCTGCCCATTACATTACAAACCACAGGAGAGGGACAATTCTTTTTGCATTAAATGAAAATACATATAAAAAAATAATAATAAAATAAAAATAATAAAATACACAGGAACAGAAAAACTCTGGGGTGAGAAGTGAGCTTTATACACTTCTAATCTAATATTATTTATCTTTCAGTATGCTTTAGTTTATCTAGTTATTATATAATACATTTTCTTAATAAATTCAGACCATGCTTTGACGGTTTGGGGATTAGCTCTGTTAATTCTTGCTGTAGAACGATTTAACAGAGCAATATTATTAAGTACAAGTCTAAATGTACTTACAACCATCTTGGCTGTAGTTAGTGCAGTGTGAAATATTCTGCGTTGGAAAGTGTTTAAGTTTAGGTCATAATCATCACTCAATAAACAGATATTGGGATATTTAGGAATAAACACCTCACACAATCCTGAGATCGTTTGAAATACCTTATCCCAAAATGTACTGATAAGTGGACATCTTCTTAACACACTACTAATAACTAGCCTTTGAGTAATGACTGATGACCAGCTAAACTTCTCTGACCACATTTCTAGAACTGCTCGATCTTGCAGATTTGCACTCTATAATATCAGAAAGGTCCGACCCTTCCTATCTGAACATGCAGCTCAACTCCTTGTTCAAGCTCTTGTTCTCTCCAGACTGGACTATTGCAACTCTCTACTAGCCGGGCTCCCAGCTAACTCTATCAAACCTCTTCAGCTGCTTCAGAACGCAGCAGTACGAGTGGTCTTTAATGAACCTAAAAGAGCACATGTCACTCCGCTGCTCATCCCTTTGCACTGGCTGCCAGTTGCTGCTCGCATCAAATTCAAAGCTCTGATGTTTGCTTACAAAGCGACTTCTGGCTTTGCTCCTTCTTATCTGCTCTCACTTCAGCAGATCTATGTGCCCTCCAGAAACTTGCATTCTGTGAATGAACGTCGCCTTGTGGTTCCATCCCAAAGAGGGAAGAAATCACTTTCCTGAACTCTCGCGTTCAATCTGCCCAGTTGGTGGAATGAACTCCCTAACTGCATCAGAACGGCAGAGTCACTCGCTGTCTTCAAGAAACCACTAAAAACTCAACTATTTAGTCTCCACTTCCCTTCCTAATCTGCAATTGCCTCTCTGAATATCACACTAACTACATTAAAAAAAATGACTAATGTTTTGCTTCTTACACTTTACACACCTGAAACTTGCCTACAGCACTTCTTCATTGTTGCTCTTATAGTTGTGTAAGTTGCTTCCTTGTCCTCATTTGTAAGTCGCCTTGGATAAAAGCGTCTGCTAAATGACTAAATGTAAATGTAGCAAAAAGGCAATTACAAAGAAATGGCTCAAGGAAGATCCTCCATCTGTAGGCGAGTGGTATGATATTATTAAAGAGGTGGAAGTCCTGACATTTCCCTTGAGACAACAAGCCTATAAAATGTCTGCATCCTGGGGTAAATGGTTGAGAAGAAATGTACTGTTTTCATTTCATTGTGGTGCTTTTACTTTATATATGTTTGGAGGCTGTTAATCTTTAACATGTAACCCTTAATAAAATTTGATATAGCAACATATTATCAACAATAAATATGAATGTCAATAAGATTGTATTCGGTGACCTTTGACACTTTTATTGTGTCTTTTTTGTTTCCATGTTCCTTTAAAAATGTCTGTTTGTTTTTTTTTTATTGATTTTTTATTTTTTGTTTTTTTTATTGTTTTGAAAAAGGAAAAAATAAATACAATATAAAAAAAAGCTCTTGAAAGCGGAGAAGGTCAAGCTTGGCCATCCCAGTCACCAGACATCAACATTATTAAGCATGTCTGGGGTAAGATGAAGGAGGAGGGGTTGAAGATGAACACAAAGACTCTTGATGAACTCTGGGAGTCCTGCATGAAGGCTTTCTTTGCCAGATGACTTTATTAATCAGTGGTTTGAGTCGTGTCAGAAATGTATGGATGCAGTCCTCCAAGCTCATGATGGAGTCAGACACAATATTCATTCTGTCTCCACTGCAGCAGGACTTTATATTCTATACTGGACATTATTTCTGTTCAGTGATGAGACTTTAGTCTGAGCAGAGTCAGACCGCACTGTCCTAATGAAATCATTAATAATCAAGGCATGATCAGATTTTATTGTGCTCAAATAAGCTAAATCTAGAGGCCTTCACCTTTCATAGAGACACTTCAGACACCAATGACACTTTAGTGTTTACTACAGTAAACAGTGGTGTATTGTAGTATAATACACTCTACAGTTGTGAAAAAGCTGCAGCATTGGTCAATTATTGATGTTGTTTATGTTGTGATCCTCACCCGTGTGAGGTCCATGCCCAGTTTGAGCTGAGACAGCAGATGCAGAATGACGCTCCGCTCCTCCTCCAGAACTCCCAGATCCTCCTCAGTGTTATCGTCTGAATCCAGCACCTCCTCATCAGGAGAAATCAGCTCCATCCCATCCTGCAGCCAAACACACATATCATATACACGCTCTGAGACAAATGCATCAATTACAAAATACACATTTAATCAAATATATTGAAAATATAGTTGCTATGGTAACAACAACTACAGTACATAATTTGAATTAATCTGTTGTGGTGATTCTATAGTTGCTATGGTAACAACAGCTATAGTAAAGTACTTGAATTAATCTGTTGAGGTGATTCTACAGTTGCTATGGTAACAACAACTATAGTAAAGTAACTAAATTAATCTGTTGTGGTGATTCTACAGTTGCTATGGTAACAACAGCTATAGTAAAGTACTTGAATTAATCTGTTGTGGTGATTCTATAGTTGCTATGGTAACAACAACTATAGTAAAGTAACTAAATTAATCTGTTGTGGTGATTCTACAGTTGCTATGGTAACAACAGCTATAGTAAAGTACTTGAATTAATCTGTTGAGGTGATTCTATAGTTGCTATGGTAACACAACAGCTACAGTAAATAATTTAAATTAATCTGTTTTGGTGATTCTACAGTTTCTATGGTAACAATAACTATAGTAAAGTACATGAATTAATCTGTTGTGGTCATTCTGTAGTTGCTATGGTAACACAACAACTACAGTAATATATGATGTAATAAAATAAGAAAAAAAAATGTATTCATTCCTTCAGCTTAGTCCCTTATTTATCAGGGGTCATCACAGCGGAATGAACCACCAACTATTCCAGTATATGTTTTACACATTGGATGCTCTTCCAGCTGCAACCCAGTACTGGAAAACACCTATAGACACTCATTCAAACACACACTCATACACTACGGCCAATTTAGTTAATCAATTCCCCTATAGCGCATGTGTTTGGACTGTGGGGGAAACCGGAGCACCCGGAGGAAACCCACGCCAACATGGAGAGAACATGCAAACTCCACACAACAACTGACCCAGCTGGGGCTCGAACCAGTGACCTTCTTGCTGTGAGGCGATCACGCTACCCACTACGCCACTGTGACATTAAATAATGACAATAAATAACCTTTGTAATTACATTCTACTCTAAATTAAAATAAAAGCAACCTTAATAAGCACCGAACACTTCTACTCCACAAACTTTTACTCATTTTTAATGTGAATAGTCATGGCTTTACCTCAGTGTTCTGCAGCAGGCTTTTCTTCCTGAAGGTGGGCGAGGGCTCTGTGGAGCACAGGTTTGCAGCGCCGCCGTTCCTCAGACGCTCTCCTGAAGGCGACTTCGGGACGGTCCATACAGGAACATTATCTGCGGGAATGAAGAGCACATGAGCAGCGGTCAGCAGTCACACATGACGTCAAGCTCAAAATCAGATCAATCAGTCCATCATCAGCGCTGATCCTCCTGCTGAAAACACAGCGGAGACCAGCCTGATACACAAATACAACACAAGTGTAGAGGAAAACAATCAGCCAAAACACATCAGGCTGGTTTCGACAATATTTTCAGCAGATTCACATGATAAAATGCTGTAGTCATTTACAGTAAATACTATAGTGTTTTTGAACTATACTACAGTAACACATGATTTCATTTGTTGTGCTGATTTTATAGTTGCTACGGTAACGCAACAACTATAGTAAAGTACTTGAATTTATCTATTGTGGTGATTCTACAGTTGCTATGGTAACACAACAGCTATAGTAACGTTTTTGAATTAATCTATTGTGGTGATTCTACAGTTGCTATGGTAACACAACAGCTATAGTAACGTTTTCGAATTAATCTATTGTGGTGATTCTACAGTTGCTATGGTAACACAACAGCTATAGTAACGTTTTTGAATTAATCTGTTGTGGTGATTCTACAGTTGCTATGGTAACACAACAGCTATAGTAACGTTTTCGAATTAATCTGTTGTGGTGATTCTACAGTTGCTATAGTAACACAACAGCTATAGTAACGTTTTCGAATTAATCTATTGTGGTGATTCTACAGTTGCTATGGTAACACAACAGCTATAGTAACGTTTTCGAATTAATCTGGTTGTGGTGATTTTATAGTTGCTATGGTAACACAACTATAGTAAAGTACTTGAATTAATCTGTTGTGGTGATTCTACAGTTGCTATGGTAACACAACAGCTATAGTAACGTTTTCGAATTAATCTGTTGTGGTGATTCTATAGTTGCTATGGTAACACAACAGCTATAACGTTTTCGAATTAATCTGTTGTGGTGATTCTACAGTTGCTATGGTAACACAACAGCTATAGTAACGTTTTCGAATTAATCTATTGTGGTGATTCTACAGTTGCTATGATAACACAACAGCTATAGTAACGTTTTCGAATTAATCTGGTTGTGGTGATTTTATAGTTGCTATGGTAACACAACTATAGTAAAGTACTTGAATTAATCTATTGAGGTGATTCTACAGTTGCTATGGTAACACAACAGCTATAGTAACGTTTTCGAATTAATCTGTTGTGGTGATTCTACAGTTGCTATGGTAACACAACAGCTATAGAAACATTTTCGAATTAATCTGTTGTGGTGATTTTATAGTTGCTATGGTAACACAACAACTATAGTAACGTTTTCGAATTAATCTGTTGTGGTGATTCTATAGTTGCTATGGTAACGCAACAACTACAGTAATATAAACAAATGACCCAATACTGTAGTTTTCTATGACTGTAGGGTGCAATTATACTACATCACAGTTTACTGTAGTAAAAACTAAAGTATTCAACAGTACTTATTACAGATGATCTTGATGACAGATGTAGTAAGTACGGTATACTAGATCACAAATTAACAAATTGTTGTAAATACTATAATACATACAGTGTAATACAGTTTAGTACGGATCAAAAACACTGTAGTATTTATTTTAAATGACTATAGTATTTCTTCATGTGGGTGGGGGGCACCTTTCAATACAAACAGCACATGCTGCTATAACCTCCATTGGAAGTACTTTGCAGATATTTACATTAATAAAAATAACAATGATGGCTGCATTGGACACTGAGAGTCTGGCAGCAGTTCAGTGTGTTTTGAAAGGGTCTTGTTTTTAAGCTCTTGTTCAGATGCAGAGACTAAATCGGTTTCATCGCATAAATTCGCATGATCAATGCATCATCAGGTCTGGATGAACTTGGCATCTGTTCTCATAATATTTCTGATCAGCAGATGTCACGTTTATCCATTACTTTCAGCCATGTACAACCTATCACAGGACTGAGATGTAGATCTGTGACGTTTTGCATTAAAAAAAGAGGAAGGACACATAATGTGGCCCTGAAAGCTGTAGATCATTCATGTTTAGGTAGATATGACTTTAGGTCTAGGGATAATACAAAAAAATTTGTGCACTACTACTTTAGCAGTTAATGAAAACAATATTAGTTAATAGTTTTTTTTTAAATACACTGCACTAATGTACATGTTTTATTATATATACTATGAATAAAAAACCTCACTAAAGATTCTTTTAAAATGAACTGACCCTTTATAAATGTTAGCAAAAAAACATTTATAAATTAGAATTTTTCTATGCGTAAGCGTGCATGAGATAAAGGCTAAATAGGCTCATCAGAAACTCTGAAAACTGACATCAATCTCTTATGGTGACTATTTACAGCATTTAACACTTTAACCAAGAGACTATATGGATTAACTAACATCTTCCCCAGCTTAAATAGCTAACAGTTACATATGCAGAAAATATACAGAGCAAAACTCACCACATCAGCTCAACATTCGACAACATCCAGCATCACTTTGAATGAATAACAGTAAGTTCTCAAGACAGCTGTAGTAGAAATCAAACCATGCAGAGAAACACTCATGCGCAGATCAGAACAGAACCACATGATGAGAGTTCTGATTGATCATCGTGATGAAAAACAAACAGATCATGCAACAAAACCAAACCAAACACTGAGTGTGTATTTACCTGATTGGCGTTTCCCTCTTAGGAACTGCAGCCCATGTCAGAGAACCAACCATTCACAGCCCCGCCCCCATACTAGAGCCACACCCACTCTCAACACCATCCACTCACAGCTTCACCACTATTAGATCCTCCGCCCGCCATTTAATAGAGCCACACCCACTCTAATCATAATACACTCAGAGCTCATCATGGCTTCGCCCACTCATGACACCATTTGCACATGCAAAAAAAAAAAAAAAAAAATTGAGGCCTAAAATGTTTTTGTTGATTTAAATAAACTGTATTAGTCATCTCAACTTACCCCCTCAATAACTGTTAACTGTAAAACAAATTCTTTCTGCCTAAATTTTAGTTGAATCAAAGGAAATTTCCAAATCTCAACTTAAATTTTGTATAATAAAATAATTATTTAGACTCCACCCATCTATAGATACAATCCCCTCACAGCCCTACCCTAGCCAAGACTCCACCCATTCTTAGCCACACCCACTCACAGCCCCTTCCTGGCCAAGCTTTGACCCATCTTTAGCCACAACCCCCTCACAGCCCTTCCCTAGCCAAGACTCCACCCATTCATAGCCACTCCCACTCACAGTCCTGCCCTAGCCAAGACTCCACCCATTCTTAGCCACAGCCCCATCCTTGCCAAGACTCTTAACTATTCATAGCTACAACACATTCACAGCCCTCCCCGAGCCAAGACTTTACCCATTCATAGCCACTCCCACTCACAGCCCTGCCCTAGCCAAGACTCCACCCATTCTTAGCCACAGCCCCATTCTTGCCAAGACTCCACCCATTCTTAGACACACTTACTCACACCCCTGCCCTTGCCAAGACTTTACCTATTCATAGCCACTCCCACTTACAGCTCTGCCCTAGCCAGGACTCCACCCATTCTTAGTCACAGCCCCATCCTTGCCAAGACTCCACCCATTCTTAGACACACTTACTCATACCCCTGCCCTTGCCAAGAGTTTACCCATTCATAGCCACTCCCACTCACAGCCCTGCCCTAGCCAAGACTCCACCCATTCTTAGCCACAGCCCCATTCTTGCCAAGACTCTACCTATTCATAGCTACAACACCCTCACAGCCCTCCCCTAGCCAAGACTCCACCCATTCTTAGACACACTTACTCACAGCCCTGCCCTAGCCAAGACTCCACCCATTCTTAGCCACACCCCCCTTAAAGCCCCTAATAAAAACTCATAACAGCCTTGCCCAGTTACGAACCCACCCATCCATAGCCAAGACTCGACTCATCCATAGCTACAATCCCCTCACAGCCCTTCCCCTGCCAAGACTCTACCCATTCTTAGCCACAGCCCCATCCTAGCCAAGACTCCACCTATCCATAGCTACAACCCCCTCACATCCCTTCCCTAGCCAAGACTCCACCCATTCATAGCCACTCCCACTCACAGTCCTGCCCTAGCCAAGACTCCACCCATTCTTAGCCACTCCCACTCACAGCTCTGCCCTAGCCAAGGCTCCACCCATTCTTAGCCACAGCCCCATCCTAGCCAAGACTCCACCTATCCATAGCTACAACCCCCTCACATCCCTTCCCTAGCCAAGACTCCACCCATTCATAGCCACTCCCACTCACAGTCCTGCCCTAGCCAAGACTCCACCCATTCTTAGCCACTCCCACTCACAGCTCTGCCCTAGCCAAGGCTCCACCAATTCTTAGCCACAGCCCCATCCTTGCCAAGACTCCACCTATCCATAGCTACAACCCCCTCACATCCCTTCCCTAGCCAAGACTCCACCCATTCATAGCCACTCCCACTCACAGTCCTGCCCTAGCCAAGACTCCACCCATTCTTAGCCACTCCCACTCACAGCTCTGCCCTAGCCAAGGCTCCACCAATTCTTAGCCACAGCCCCATCCTTGCCAAGACTCTACCTATTCATAGGTACAACACCCTTACTGCCCTCCCCTAGCCAAGACTTCACCCATTCTTAGACACACTTCCTCACAGACCTGCCCTAGCCAAGACTCCACCCATTCTAAGCCACACCCCCTTAAAGCCCCTAATAAAGACTCCAAATAGCCTTGCCCAGTTAGGAACCCACCCATCCATAGCCAAGACTCATCCATAGCAACAATCCCCTCACAGCCCTTCCCCTGCCAAGACTCTATCCATTCTTAGCCACATTCCCATCCTAGCCAAGACTCTACCTATCCATAGCTACAACCCCCTCACATCCCTTTCCTAGCCAAGAGTCCACCCATTCATAGTCACTCCCACTAACAGCTCTGCCCTAGCCAAGACTCCACCCATTCATAGCCACTCCTACTCACAGCTCTGCCCTAGCCAAGATTCAACCCATTCTAAGCCACACCCCCTTAAAGCCCCTAATAAAGAAGCCCCTAATAAAGCCTTGCCCAGTTGAGAACCCACCCATCCATAGCCAAAACTCGACTCATCCATAGTTACAGTCCCCTCACAGCCCTTCCCCTGCCAAGACTCCACCCAATCTTAGCCACACCCCCTTTATAAATATAGCTAGCCTACAACAGACCTCAGCCAGAGATCGAAGGAGTTGTCTGAACTCAGGATTTTTAATTTCATTTCATTCATTTCCGGAACATTCAGAGCGATCGGCTTTTGGATTCAGTCCATTTTCACCTCAATGTGAAGCAGTCAAGGCAAGAGAAGAACAAGCACTTTTTGCTCTCAGAGAAAAGAGAAAATATACTTTACAAAACTGAAGAAAGACAGCATTAAACCGGCTGAAATGAAACACTTTTCATCAAAAGAAAAGGAACAGAACCTGAGATCTGCAGAACAGCATTCAGAAAAAAATCATCAAAAATACAGCATTCAGGTCAGTCTTTGAGCTCTCAAGTCCGAAAGACTCAAATGTGTCCATTGGCATCGAAGAGTTCGCTCTTGAATCAACATTAAACCAAAAAAAATGAACCAAAATGCGACAACATAAAATCAAAAATGAAAGCACGTGGAGCACCTGAGTCCAAATCAGGGTGATCTGAACGCTCAGATCCACCACAGTGGGTTGGAGGCACCTGTGTGTTTCTTTGGCATGTGGTTCATCCAGCATTGAACAGCAGATTCCCAAACACTCACACTGATCATGCATTAAGGGGACGCAAAAACCAAACGCACAAATACAAATGATACAATCAGGCACAGAACTGAATGAACAAACCAAGAGCGGAAATACAGATGAACTCACACAGACGGTGAACAAGCATGCGGAACAGCCCTTCAACAGCATTTATTGCACACGTTAATCTGCATGGGCCCCGTGAGGTAGGGGCAGGGGCCGCAGTCGAGCTCTGAGCCCTGATCTTTGGCCGCGTCGCTCTGCTGGCTGTCCGCATTGGACTCACCGCGGTTGTGAGCGGCTGGAGCGCTGCTGCTGCTGTTGTTGTTGTGTCCGGCGCTCTGCTGTAATATAGTCAGGCATTCTCCGAGGCAGCTTAGCGTGGCTGCAGACGTGGCCTTTAGGAGTAGCAGGTCCTGATCCAGACAGGAGACGGACCCTCGCGTCGGCAGACACTCGATAGACTGCACCAGACTCTTCTGCTGGCCTTCCGCCTGGCTCATCACCTGCACAAAACACACCATTAACACGAGATCATTAGCAGATTTGAAATGTGCATTTTATATTCGATGTCTGACGTAATCTCAACCAAAACATGAAGAGAGGGCGGGACTTGGCGTAGCTCCTCCCCTTTTTAAAAACTACCAATAGGGTTTTGTTTTATCGCTGCTTTGCTAGTAAGTGGTTGAGCTCAAGTGCATCAAATGTGAAGTGTCTTGAAGGGGGCGGGGCTTGTCAGACACTAGAAAGCATTTGATTGGTCAGAAGATTTGAGAGAAACTGAAGTATGAGGTGACGTCAATAAAAACGTTAATCCGCCGTTTAGGCGGAGGAGATAAACTACAAGCTTTATGTGTTTATATTGTTTTTATATCTTCTAAATGTGTATTTTTTCACTGTTTTGGAACACTAGCTTACACACTCATCGGTCACTTTATTAGGTACACCTTACTAGTACCGGTTGGAGCCCTTTTGCCTTCAGATCTGCCTTAATCCTTCATGGCGTAGATTCAACAAGCTACTGGAAATATTCCTCAAGAGATTTTGCTCCATATTGTCATGATAGCATCACACAGTTGCTGCAGATTTGTCGGCTGCACATCCATGATGCCAATCTCCCGTTCCACCACATCCCAAAGCTGCTCTATTGGATTGAGCTCTGGTGACTGTGGAGGCCATTTGAGTACAGTGAACTCATCGTCATGTTCAAGAAACCAGTCTGAGATGATTGAGCTTTATGACATGCTGCGTTATCCTGCTGCCATCAGAAGATGGAGACACTGTGCTCATAAAGGGATGGACATGGTCAGCAGCAATACTCAGGTAGGCTGTGGCGTTGATGCTCAATTGGTACTAATGGACCCAAAGAAAATCTCCCCCACACCATTACACCACCACCACCAGCCTGAACCGCTGATACAAGGCAGGATGATCCATGCTTTCATGTTGTTGAGGCCAAATTGTGAGCCGAGCATCCGAATGTGCAGCAGAAATGGAGACTCATCAGAGCAGCAACGTTTCTCCAATCTTCTATTGTCCAGTTTTGGTGAGTCTGTGTGAATTGTAGCCTCAGTTTCCTGTTCTTAGCTGACAGGAGCGGCACCCGGTGTGCTCTTCTGCTGCTGTAGCCCATCCGCCTCAAGGTTGGACGTGTTGTGTGTTCAGAGATGCTCTTCTGCAGAGCTCGGTTGTAACGAGTGCTTATTTGAGTTACTGTTGCCTTTCTATCAGCTGGAGCCAGTCTGGCCATTCTCCTCTGACCATCAACAAGGCATTTGCGCCCACAGAACTGCCGCTCACTGGAGATTTCCTCTTGACCATGTCTACATGGCTAAATGCAGTGAGCTGCCGCCATGTGATTGGCTGATTAGACATTTGCGCTATTGAGCCGTTGGACAGGTGTACCTAATAAAGTGGCCGGTGAGTATATATACACCCATAAATTAATAATTTTCAATATTTTGTGATTTAGTTGAAAGCAAAATTATTAAATTAGTAAATAAGTTATTTAGCTCTAGTAAAGCGGCGTGGTGGCTCAGTGGTTAGCACTGTGGCCTCACAGCAAGAAGATCGCTGGTTCAAGGCTCGGCTGGGTCAGTTGCTGTTTCTGTGTGGAGTTTGCATGTTCTCCCCGTGTTGGCATGGGTTTCCACTGGGATTTCAGATTTCCCCCAGTATCTTGAAGAATATCTAGTCTAATATTATGTGCTGTTATCATGGCAAAGAGAAAAGAAATCTGTGACTAGAGATGAGTTATTAAAACGCTTATGTTCAGAAATGTGTTGAAGAAATCTGCTCTCAGTGTTTGGCGAATGCATGAATGTCAATGTGTTCTGCTGTGCTCTGCAGCTTCTCTATTCTTGAGCGTGAGTGTGTGAGTGTGTGTGTGAGTGTGTGTCTCCTCGTCTGAAGTGTGTCAGTTTGATCTGTGGGCTTTTATTTCTGTGCCAGAACATCGTTAGAGAATTAAAGTCTTGCGTCAGCTGAAACATTATTACCTCGTCTGTCACATGATCACCGGAGCAGACTTCAGATGAAGCTTCAGCGCTGTCGTTCAGACCCTGTGTGTGTGTGTGTGTGTGTGTGTTTGTGCCACCTCTATTTGTGTGTACACATTCTGTATGTGTGTGTGTGAGTAGTATGTGTCTGTGTGCATTATATGTGTGTAGTATATATATGTGTGTGTGTGTGTGTGTGTGTGTGTGTGTGTGCATTATATGTGTGTAGTATGCGTGTGTGTATGTGTGCATTATGTGTGTAGTGTGTGTGTGTGTGTGTGCATTATATGTGTGTAGTATGCGTGTGTGTGTGTGTGTGTGTGTGTGTGTGTGTGTGTGTATTATAAGTGTGTAGTATGTGTGTGTGTGTGTGTGCATTATATGTGTGTAGTATGTGTGTGTGTGTGTGTGTGTGTGTGTGTGTGTGTGTATTATATGTGTGTAGTGTGTGTGTGTGTGTGTGCATTATAAGTGTGTAGTATGTGTGTGTGTGTGTGTGTGTGCATTATATGTGTGTAGTATGCGTGTGTATGTGTGCATTATGTGTGTAGTGTGTGTGTGTGTGTGTGCATTATATGTGTGTAGTATGCGTGTGTGTGTGTGTGTGTGTGTGTGTGTGTGTGTGTATTATAAGTGTGTAGTATGTGTGTGTGTGTGCATTATATGTGTGTAGTATGTGTGTGTGTGTGTGTGTGTGTGTGTGTGTGTGTGTATTATATGTGTGTAGTGTGTGTGTGTGTGTGTGTGTGTGTGTGTATTATAAGTGTGTAGTATGTGTGTGTGTGTGTGTGCATTATATGTGTGTAGTATGTGTGTGTGTGTGTGTGTGTGTGTGTGTGTGTGTGTGTGTGTGTGTGTGTATTATATGTGTGTAGTGTGTGTGTGTGTGTGTGTGTGTGCATTATAAGTGTGTAGTATGTGTGTGTGTGTGTGTGTGTGCATTATATGTGTGTAGTATGCGTGTGTGTGTGTGCATTATATGTGTGTAGTGTGTGTGCATTATAAGTGTGTAGTATGTGTGTGTGTGCATTATATGTGTGTAGTGTGTGTGCCATCTATGTGTGTGCATGTACACCGTGTGTGTGTGTGTGTGTGTGTGTGCACATTGTGTGCATGTTTGTGCATTATTTATGTGTAGTGTGTGTTTAGTATGTGTGTGCATTATATGTGTGTGTGTACATTATGCATGTTTAGTATGAGTATGTGTGTGTGCGCAATATGTCTGTGCATCTGCAGTATGTGTGTGTGTACAGTATGTGAGTGTGTGTGTGTGTGCACCATCTTTGAGTGTACACATTATGTGTGTGTGTGCGCACCACCTATGTGTGTGTGTATATTATTTGTTGTGTGTGTGCTCATTATGACCATGCAGTGTGTGTGTGTGTTCACATGTATGTTGTATGTGTGCGTGTCTGACCTCTTTGACCTCCAGCAGGCGCTCTGGGTACTGGTCTTTGGCACGGCGGGCAGCAGCAGGTGATTTGTGATGTGTGATGGTGACGATGTTGCTGGAAGGCCCGTGATGAGGAAGATGATGAGGAGGAAGATTTCTCTGAGACGATGGAGAGGAAGACGGAGGAAGGTGAGGAAGAAGAGAGAAGCTCCGCGTCCGGCCCGATGAACCCTAAAACACAAACACACACACACACACACACACACACAAGTAGCGTGTCCACTTGAGTGACAGCTAGGTCCCGCTGGTCGCTTCACCTCAGCTGATTCCGGCTGATTAGCCACTGAACTCTGTATATACATCTTCATGTTTGCTATGATGTGAGTGGTTGCTAGGGTGTTGCTAGGATGTTTTGAGTGGTTGCTAGGGTAGTGTGGATGGTTGTTAGGGTGTTGCTAGACTGATTTAGTTGCTTTTTCACTTTTATTTTGGGTGTTTGCTACGATGTGAGTGGTTGTTAGGATGTTGCTAGCGTGTTTTGAGTTGTTGCTAGGGTTGGTCGAATGGTTTTTAGGGTGTTGGTAGAATGATTTCTGTGTTTTATGGAGTTGCTCTGTTATTTTTGGTGTTTTCTACGATGTGAGTGGTTGCTAGGGTGTTGCTAGGATGTTTTGAGTGGTTGCTAGGGTAGTGTAGATGGTTGTTAGGGTGTTGCAAGAATGATTTGGGTGTTTTTCACTGTTATTTTGGGTGTTTGCTATGATGTGAGTGGTTGCTAGGGTGTTGGTCGTATGTTTTGAGAGGTTGCTATGGTAGTGTGGATGGTTGTTAGGGTGTTGCTAGACTGATTTAGGTGCTTTTTCACTTTTATTTTGGATGTTTGCTATGATGTGAGTGGTTGCTAGGGTGTTGGTAATATGTTTTGAGTGGTTGCTATGGTAGTGTGAATGGTTGTTAGGTTGTTGCTAGACTGATTTAGGTGCTTTTTCACTTTTATTTTGGGTGTTTGCTATGATGTGAGTGGTTGCAAGGCTGTTGCTAGGATGTTTTGAGTGGTTACTAGGGTAGTGTTGATGGTTGTTAGGGTGTTGCAAAAATGATTTGGGTGTTTTTCACTGTTATTTTGGGTGTTTGCTATGATGTGAGTGGTTGCTAGGGTGTTGATCGTATGTTTTGAGTGGTTGCTAGGGTTGTGTGGATGGTTGTTAGGGTGTTGCTAGACTGATTTAGGTGCTTTTTTTTACTTTTATTTTGGGTGTTTGCTATGATGTGAAGGGTTGCTAAGGTGTTTGTAGTATGTTTTGAGTGGTTGCTATGGTAGTGTGAATGGTTGTTAGGGTGTTGTTAGACTGATTTTGGTGCTATTTCACTTTTATTTTGGTTGTTTGCTACGATGTGAGTGGTTGTTAGGGTGTTGCTAGCGTGTTTTGAGTTATTGCTAGGGTTGGTCGAATGGCAACTGGACAGAAACACCAACTGACCCAGCCGGGACTCGAACCAGTGATCTTGCTGTGAAGACACAGTGCTAACGACTGAGCCACTGTGTTGCAGGTTACATCAAAAGTATCTTTTATTTAAATTTTTTAAAAGAAAAGTTTTTACATTACATTTGTGGTGCACCATTTTACCACAATTAATAAAACTAAATTAATTAATCAAAAGTATTATTTATCAGCCAATACCAATATGGCTGCCAATGTATTATGCTTCCCTAGTTAAAACCGTAAAATATGAATCGCTAAATCTAGATAAAAACTATCTAGAATGAGAGCAGAAGTGTTGTTGGAGCGTGTTGTTGTGTACCTGTGTGTCTAGAGAGTTCTGCGTTCGGTCCACACTCAGGAGATCATCGCAATCCTTCAGTTTCCGCATCTGTGAACGACAACAGATTCAATACAGCGAAACGCTGGAAACACACACCTGAGAACATGGAAGATCTTAAACGAGAACCTATTAACTATTATCATTAAATATAGTTCTCTATACAACACACCAGGATTTCGTGACTAAACAAAGGGTGCGAATGTGAGCGTGCACATCAATGCGTAAAACATCAGTGTTTTTTATAAAATGCATCAGGTTTGTTTGTTTTTCCTGCTTAATAAATTGTTCGACCGATGAGATTGGTGCTTTTGCTGCAGAAGTTACAGTAAAACACCACTTGGTGGCGCTTAAGCACAAATCACTAGACGAGCTAGAACTATTGGCTGAGATATGCTTAGCCACGCCCCTTCAACCATTCGTTTGCTGTAAGTGAATGAGGAGAGGCGGGGCATAAAAATTAAACCAAGTCTCCTACTCAATATTCAGTTTCTGCTGGAAATAGGTCATCATACTGAAATAAAGTTTACAGCAACTTGCAGTGTGTGTGTGTGTGTGTGTGTGTGTGTGTGTGTGTTTTCAGTCACCTTTGTGCTGCTGTCGGAGTGTCGTCGTGTGCAGGCCTGAATCTGCATCATCCACAATTGCTTTTCTGTGGCGTCCGCCGCTGAAATAAAGAAGTAAAGACATTTTAATAGACGTTATGAAACAAAACTATTTCTACATCTTACAAATAAATAAATAATAATATAATATTAATATAAATAAAATATAATGTATGTGTAAAAGTAAATTAAATCAAATTAATGATTAAATAAATATAGATAATAAATAAGTTAAATATGTAAAAGATAAATAAATAAATATATATGTACATAAGTACATAAGTAAAATGAATAATCAATATA
>NC_133194.1:1285000-1315000 GCF_049306965.1 Danio rerio | reverse complement strand
TGTGGAAGAAGTGAAGCGCTATCAATACTTTCCAAATGCACTGTATGTTCAATGTGTGTATACGAGTCTTTGTCAGTGTGTTAAGTGTGTGTGTGTGTGTGTGGATACCTCTGAGTTTGAAGATCTCTCCATTGGCTGAGCTGATGATGAACATGTGTGGAGCTTCATCACTGACGGTCACTGATGCGCCGATGAGAGGCAGAGACCCACGCGGCTTCAGACTGCGCAGCTGCTCGCTCACGAAATACTGCAGCTGAGACACGTCTGCATCTAACACAAAATACCTGCACACACACACACACACACACACACAAAGACTTTCTTCAACACATTTCTAAAGATAATAGTGTTAATAACTCATCTCTAATAACTGATTTCTGTTCTATCCGCCATGATGACAGCACATAATATTAGACGATATTCTTCAAGACGCTAGTATTCAGCTTGAAGTGACATGTAAAGGCTTCACTAGCTGAAGATCTGCAAGAGTTTGCATTCAGTCTCACAATGCAGACACTTTGTGTGTGTGAATGAGTGTGTGCTCAGCTGTGTGTGTGATTAAGCCAGTGACAGCCGCTGAAATGACGGAAAACACAGCTGATTTACAGATCCAGCATGTGCTTGGGGAGACAAGACCAAAAGCAGCCATGAGAAATGTGCTGTGGGCATTATCCATTCATCAATATTCCTTCAGCTTAGTCCCTCGTTTATCAGGGGTCGCCACAGCAGAATGAACCGCCAACCGCTATTCATTTTCTAGGGTATTATGCTCATAGGATGCATGTTTACACCTACTTTTTTCTAAAGATGACATCAGTTTTTCTATGAAGATGATGATGTCATTGTTTTTTTCTAAAGATGACGTCATGGTAGATTACATAATTGTTGTTTTATTCTAATGACGTCACAGTTGTTTTATTCTAAAGATGACGTCGTTGTTGTCTTATTCTAAAGGTGACCTAATGGTTGTTTTATTCTAAAGAGGATGTCATTGTTGATGATACAAAGATGACATCAGGGTTGTTTTATTCTAAAGAAGATGCCATTGTTGTTTTATTCTAAAGATGACCTCGCTGTTGTTATATTTTAAAGAAGACATCGTTGTTGTTTTATTCTAAAGATGACTTCATGGTTGTTTTATTTTAAAGTTGACGTTGTTGTTTTATTCTAAAGATGACGTCGTTTTATTCTAAAGATGACGTCGTTTTATTCTAAAGATGACGTCGTTTTATTCTAAAGATGACATCGTTGTTGTTTTATTCTAGAGATGACGTCATTGTTGATGACGTAAAGATATCATCATTGTTGATTTATTCTAAAGATGTCATCATTTTTGTTTTATTCCAAAGATGATGTCATTGTTGAGGATGTTAAGATAAAATTAGTCTTGTTTTATTCTAAAGATGACGCCATTGTCGTTTTATTCTAAAGATGACATCACGGTTGCTTTATTCTAAAGATGATGTCACTGTTGCTTTATTCTAAAGATGATGTCATAGTTTTTTTTCTCTGAAGATGATGTCACTGTTGTTTTATTCTTAAGATGATGTCATTGTTTTTTTCTTTGAAGATGATGATGTCATTGTTTTTTTCTCTGAAGATGATGTCACTGTTGTTTTATTCCTAAGATGACGTCATAGTTATTTTCTCTGAAGATGATGTCACTGTTGTTTTATTCCTAAGATGACGTCATAGTTTTTTTCTCTGAAGATGATGTCACTGTTGTTTTATTCTTAAGATGATGTCATTGTTTTTTTCTCTGAAGATGATGTCATTGTTTTTTTTCTCTTAAGATGATGATGTCATTTATTTTTTTCTCTGAAGATGATGATGTCATTGTTTTTTTTTTCTGAAGATGATGATGTCATTGTTTCCTGCAGGATTCTATAAGGAAATGTTGTTTTAACGATCTTTATTCAGATTAAAGTACAGCTGTGATGCCGTAAATCACACTGGAGCTTGTTAGTGCGAGTGTCTCTTAAACTAATGAACCTGCAGACGGAAAATGAGTGAAACCAGTTTCTGCTTATGCTCTCCAACAACTCAATACACTGAGTTCAACACATAAATCTACAGTCGCCTTTAGTAACTGAGGGTGGAGAGGTGCAGGGTGAGATGTATGAGTGTCATTTATTCATTCATTCATTCGTTTTCTTTCGGCTTAGTCCCTTTACTTATCAGGAGTCGCCACAGCAGAATGAATCGCCAACTATTCCAGCTTGAGTTTTACACAGTGGATGCCCTTTCAACCGCAACCCAATACTGGGAAACACCCATACACACTCATTCACACACACACACACACACACTATGGCCAATTTAGTTCACCATTCCCCTATAGCGCATGTGTTTGGACTGTGGGGGAAACCGAAGCACCCAAGAAAAACCCACGCCGACATGGGGAGACTATGCAAACTCCATACAGAAAATGCCAACTGACCCAGCCAAGGCTCGAACCAGCAACCTTCTGGCTGTGAGCCCACAGTGCTAACCACTGAGCCACCGAGCCGCCCTATCAAGGAATCATAAAAAATAAAAAGTATTGACTTCCATATAGAACTTTTTCCTTCAAACAAAAGTAATTAGTGAATGTTAATGAGTTCCCTGGACACATCTGCTGTTTTTGGGTCAGTCTGAAGGCTCTTTATTTGCACACATCATGAAGCTGCTCTGCATGTTGTGTGTTCTGTGACACTTGACTAGGCATCAGCATGTGGTTGCTAAGGTGCTCGGGATGGTTGCTAGGACAT
Organism: Danio rerio; assembly: GCF_049306965.1. Taxonomy (NCBI): domain Eukaryota; kingdom Metazoa; phylum Chordata; class Actinopteri; order Cypriniformes; family Danionidae; genus Danio; species Danio rerio. The sequence continues at coordinate 1,312,250 of NC_133194.1, read as the reverse complement.
TGCAAGGTGGTTGCTATGGTGATCTGGATGCTTGCTGTTTTTTTTCTCATCCCCCAAGACTGTGTATGTATGAGAGTGTGGGTGTGTTAGAAAAGAAGAAGAAACATGCATACACTCTAAAAGATGCTGGACTGATTTAACCTAATGTTGGATCAAATATGCCCCCATGCACACAACACTGAGTAAAATAATGCATATCTAAGGTACTATACACTCACCGGCCACTTTATTAGGTACACCTTACTAGTACTGGTTGAACCCCTTTTGCTTTTAGATCTGTCTTAATCCTTTATGGCGTAGATTCAACAAGCTACTGGAAATATTCCTCAGAGATTTTGCTCCATATTGACATGATAGCATCACACAGTTGCTGCAGATTTGTCGGCTGCACATCCATGATGCCAATCTCCCGTTCCACCACATCCCAAAGCTGCTCTGTTGGATTGAGCTCTGGTGACTGTGGAGGCCATTTGAGTACAGTGAACTCATCGTCATGTTCAAGAAACCAGTCTGAGATGATTGAGCTTTATGACATGCTGCGTTATCCTGCTGCCATAAGAAGATGGAGACACTGTGCTCATAAAGGGATGGACATGGTCAGCAACAATACTCAGGTGGGCTTTGTTTACATAATGCTCATTGGTACTAATGAGCCCATAGTGTGCCAAGAAATGGAGTTACTGTTGCCTTTCTATCAGCTGGAACCAGTCTGGCCATTCTCCTCTGACCTCTGGCCTCATCAACAAGGCATTTGCACTCACAGAACTGCCGCTCACTGGATATTTCCTCTTTGTCGGAGCATTCTCTGTAAAGCCTAGAGATGGTTGTGCGTGAAAATCCCAGTAAATTAGCAGTTTCTGAAATACTCAGAGCAGCCCGTCTGGCAGCAACAATCATGCCACGTTCAAAGTCTCTTAAATCCCCTTTATTCCCCATTCTGATGCTCACTTTGAATTGCAGCAGATCGTCTTGACCATGTCTACATGCCGAAATGCAGTGAGCTGCTGCCATGTGATTGGCTGATTAGACATTTGCCTTAACGAGCAGTTGGACAGGTGTACCTAATAAAGTGGCCGGTGAGCATATATACCTGTATATACTATAATATACAGTGTCTTCTATACTAGTATCTTGCAAAATAACAAGTAAAATATGATTTACTGTTGTCATAGGGATAACAAAAATAACTTATTTATTACAAATAAGTTATTAAAATGTTTATGTTTAAAAAAGCTTCTCTGTTTAACAGCACTTGGGAGATATTCGAAAAATAATTAACATTTCACTGGAGCTCATCATTTTGTCTACAGCTGCATAATACAATAGTCACATTAAAGCATAACATGTTGAAGCACACAGTTAGCTTTAATCAGCCAGTGAGTGTCCGGCTGGTGAGTAACAGAGTTTCACAGCACTGATTTATGGTCTCGTTTACTGCCTGCTGGTGAGGGTTTATCTCTGCAGGCTTCATTTATAAACCAGTTTTCTGGGGTGGTTCTGGACTTGAACCCTTCTCATCTAAAGCAGTCAATGAATGACAGATGATCAGTGTTTGTTAAATCAGGCCAGATGTCTGAATGAATAGATGAACGAATCAATGAATGATTGAATGGACAAATAAATGAATAATTGGACAAATTAATAGATGAATGGCTGACTGAATGAATCAATGAATGTCTGAATGAATGTAGGAATGGATAAATGATTGGATAATTGTGCAAATAAACAGATGAATGAATGAATGAATGAATGAATGAATGAATGAATGAATGAATGAATGAATGAATGAATAATTTGGCAAATTAATAGATGAATGAGTGAATGAACGAATGAACATTTGAATAAATGAATGTCAGAATAAATGTCTGAATGAATGTAGGAATGGGCAAATAAATGAATGATTGGGAAAATGAATGGATGAATGAGCACATGAATTAATGAATATCTGCATACATGAATGTATGAATGAACGCATGTATGAATAAATGATTTAATGTCTGAACGAATTTCTAAAGAAATGTCTGAATGAATAAATCTCTAAATGAATGAACGAGTGTCTGAATAAATAAATGAATGAGTGAATGAATGTCTGGATGAACAAATGAATGTCTACATAAATGTCTAAATGAATGAGGGAATGTCTGAGAGAATGTATGAATAAATAAGTAAAAGTCAAGATGAATGTCTGAATTAATAAATGTCTAAATGAATGAATGAGTGTTTGATTAAATGAATGAATGAATGAGTTAATGAATGAATGTCTGGATGAATGCATGAATGAATGTCTACATAAATGTGTGAATGAATGAATGAATGTCTATCTGAATGAATGTCCGAAAGAATGCATGAATAAATGCCTGATAGAATGCTTGAATAAATGAATGAGTGAATGTCAACATGAATGTCTGAATGAATAAATGTCTGAATGAGTGAACGTCTGAATGTATAAATGTCTGAATGAATGCATGGATGAATTTCTTAATTTCTACATAAATGTCTGTCTGAATGAACAAATTAATGTCTGTCTAAATGAATGACTGTCTGAATGAATGAGTGAATGTCTGAATTAATGTGTGAATGAATGAATGAATAAATGTCAGAATGAATAAACTAATGATTGTCTGAATGAATGAATGTCTGAATTAATGAGTAAATGTGTGAATGAATGAATGTTTGAATAAATAAATGTCTGAATAAATTAATGAATGAGTGAATGTCTGAATGAATAAATGTCGGAATGAATGAATGATTGAATGAATGAATGTTTGAATAAATGTCTGACCTAATGAATGAGTGAATGTCTGAATTAATAAATCTCAGAATGAATAAACTAATGAAGTCGGAATGAATGAATGAATGAATGAATGTTTGAATAAATGTCTGACTAAATTAATGAATGAGTGAATGTCTGAATTAATAAATGTCAGAATGAATGAATGAATGTTTGAATAAATGTCTGACTTAATGAATGAGTGAATGTCTGAATTAATAAATCTCAGAATGAATAAACTAATGAAGTCGGAATGAATGAATGAATGAATGTTTAAATAAATGTCTGACTAAATTAATGAATGAGTGAATGTCTGAATTAATAAATCTCAGAATGAATAAACTAATGAAGTCGGAATGAATGAATGAATGAATGTTTGAATAAATGTCTGACTAAATTAATGAATGAGTGAATGTCTGAATTAATAAATGTCAGAATGAATGAATGAATGAATGAATGAATGAATAAATCAACGAATGAGTGAATGTCTGAATTATAAAAGTCAGAATGAATAAACTAATGAAGTCGGAATGAATGAATGTATGAAGTGAATAGGCAAATGAATAAATGAATTGAAGCATCTGATTTGAGGTCAGTCTAGAGAGATACAGCATCGAATGCAGAAACCAAATACAGACTCACATCATCATCATCATCATCATCAGCTCATCCTCAAGACTAGCTCCTCTCTGAGTTTATCAGGCTATTTCTGTCTTTTCCGCTTTCAACTAAATGCTCAGACGTCACATAAAGGAACCGTTCATTTAAAAATAAACATGTATTCACCGTTTAATGTTTGCCAACCCTTATGAGTGTCTTATTTTCTGTTAAACACTAAAGTAGATATTGTGAAGAATGTTGTAAACTGGACTCCATTGACTTCCACTAGAGAAAACAAACAGTGTGGATGTCAACGGTTACACTGTAGATCAGACAACACAGGTCAAGCATTACAAGAGAATCAGAGAAACAGCCATGAAAACACACACTCCTTCAGAAGACCAGACACACATCAAACATCACACATCATGGAGATCCGGAGATATGAAAGAGCAACAACACGTTCATAAGATCATAATCTCACACACTCATCACACACTCACAACTGAAGTCAATGCAAAATCAGCTCATCTTCAGTTCTGCAGTCAATCTGATGTGCAGGTGTGTGTGTGTGTGTGTGTGTCTCATCTGATCATCAAAGCTCATCTGAGTGTATTCAGACACATACACACATTCAGACAAATCCATACACACACACACACACACACACACACACACACACACACACTCATGCATAAAGACGTTCACACAGAAATAGATACACCATACACACATATAAGCACAAACATGCACACACACGCACGCACACAATAATACACACACACTATACAATATGTGCATATACTATATGTGCATACTCACAAACACACAGTTACACAAACACACATTCACAAAAACTATACACACACACACACATATATATAAACACACAAACAAATAGCCACACACACTCATGCGTAAACACACAAGCACATATATGGAAACTCAGACTCATGCATAAACACACAAGCATATATATGCACGCGCGCACACATACACACACACACACACACTAAAAAACACATGCATAAACACAAAGGCACACACACACACTCATGCGTAAACACACAAACACACATTCATGCATAAACACACAAGCACATATGCACGCGCGCACACATACACACACTCACAAACACACTCGTGCATGAACACATAGGCACATATATGCATAAACACACTCAAAAAACACACACTACACACACGCATACACTACAAACACACAAACCAACACACTCACATTATACACACACACATACTCATGCATAAACACATAGGCACATATATGCACACATTCATATATAAACAAACAAACACACTGGCACATACACACACACACACACACACACACTCACACACAAAAACACCCTTATGCATAAACACACAGACACACACATGAACACATACAGACAGACATACACACTCACACTTGTGCATACACATACTCAAACACAGTCACACACATAATACACACTCATGTATCGACACACACAAACACACACACACTCTCATGCATAAACATAGGCACATAAATGTACACACTCATATTATACAAACAAACACACACATTCACAAACAATACACACACTCATGCTAAAACACACAAACACACAGGCAAATATGAACACACACACACTCAAACACACACAGGTCAGAATGTCCTAAATCAAACAAGTTTTGGTAACACAAACACACACTGAAGCTCAGGCTGACAGACAAACACACACACACACACACACACACACACACACACACACACACTTTTACAGCTTTCAGTCACTGTTTAAAGTCCAAAGATCAGCTTCCCATCCAGATAACGTGTGTGTGTGTGTGTGTGTGTGTGTGTGTGTGTGTGTGTGTGTGTATTTAAAGCAGTTTCCTGATCTTGTGTAATTATTCCTGAATCTGCAGTGTAAGGCCTGAGTGTGTAGTTCAGCAGAAGCGCACAGTAAAACACACACAGAGAGCTTCAGTCTGAAGCTGAAAACCCAAACAAACACGAGCAGAGACAGAACAGGAGAGCAGACCGGCTGAACATCGTGTTCTCTTCAAACACTTTACAGAATGAGGCACTTTATAGGAAACTTCTGCACAATAAGCCGGAGTAAAGCGCAGATATGAGGAACACAAACACTCATATGAGCAGTGCTGGAGGTGTGTGTGTGTGTGTGTGTGTGTGTGTATAACACTCAGGTAAAGTAGAACATTAACTTATTCCTGTAATGATTTTAGACAGTTTTGCCCAGTTACTCTATTAGTTTAAACACATCAGAGACATACATATTACTATAAGAAATTATATATATATATATATATATATATATATATATATATATATATATATATATATATATATATATATATATATATATATATATATATATATATATACACCGGCCACTTTATTAGGTACACCTGCCCAACTGCTTGTTAGCGCAAATGTCTAATCAGCCAATCACATGGCAGCAGCTCACTGCATTTCAGCATGTAGACATGGTCAAGAGGATCTGCTGCAGTTTAGAGTGAGCATCAGAATGGGGAAGAAAGGGGATTTAAGTGACTTTGATAGTGGCATGGTCGTTGCTGTCAGACGGGCTGCTCTGAGTATTTCAGAAACTGCTGATCTACTGGGATTTTCACGCACGACCATCTCTAGGGTTTACAGAGAATGCTCCGACAAAGAGGAAATATCCAGTGAGCGGCAGTTCTGTGGGCACAAATGCCTTGTTGATGAGGCCAGAGGAGAATGGCCAGACTGGTTCCAGCTGATAGAAAGGCAACAGTAACTCAAATAAGCACTCGCTACAACCGAGCTCTGCAGAAGAGCATCTCTGAACACACAACACGTCCAGCCTAGAGGCGGATGGGCTACAGCAGCAGAAGAGCACACCGGGTGCCGCTCCTGTCAGCTAAGAACAGGAAACTGAGGCTACAATTCACACAGACTCACCAAAACTGGACAATAGAAGATTGGAGAAACGTTGCTGCTCTGATGAGTCTCCATTTCTGCTGACACATTCAGATGCTCGGCTCAGACAACATGAAAGCATGGATCATCCTGCCTTGTATCTGCGGTTCAGGCGGGTGGTGGTGGTGTAATGGTGTGGGGGAGATTTTCTTTGGGTCCATTAGTACCAATTGAGCATCAACGCCACAGCCTACCTGAGTATTGCTGCTGACCATGTCCATCCCTTTATGAGCACAGTGTCTCCATCTTCTGATGGCAGCAGGATAACGCAGCATGTCATAAAGCTCAATCATCTCAGACTGGTTTCTTGAACATGACGATGAGTTCACTGCACTCAAATGGCCACCACAGTCACCAGAGCTCAATCCAATAGAGCAGCTTTGGGATGTGGTGGAACGGGAGATTGGCATCATGGATGTGCAGCCGCCAAATCTGCAGCAACTGTGTGATGCTATCATGTCAATATGGAGCAAAATCTCTGAGGAATATTTCCAGTAGCTTGTTGAATCTACGCCATGAAGGATTAAGGCAGATCTGAAGGTAAAAGGGGTCCAACCCGGTACAAGTAAGGTGTACCTAATAAAGTGGCCGGTGAGTGTATACATATATCCTGTATATTTATACACACATAGTTAGCTGATGATGAGGGGTGAAGAAATAATGCTTCTATAGATAGATGTAGCAATAGATAGATTGAACGAAAGATAAATATATAGTATTTTTACTGTTTTTTTCAAGCTATTCTCGAATTATTAGTTAGATATTATAATTTGATGTTAAATACTAAATAATGGATTTGTTTTTGCACACTAAAGTACATGTATTAAATGTTTGGTACAGCAGATGGTTGTATAACCTCTTATAACATCACTGAACTGATGACATCTGTTAGAGAACCCACGGCTGACCTAAACTATCTAAAAAGAAATGACAGAAATAAAGTCATATTTACATCTCCAGATTTACAAGTACAGAGAGACTGAGGACACGAGTTGAGTGTGAACTTGATGATGTGTTTCTGCTGTGAGCATTACTCCATGTTTTGCTGTTGTCCTACTGTATGGTTTTGCTATGGTTCTGCAGTGCATGCTGTGGTTCCGCTGTGTGCTGTTGCGTTTCTGCTGTGCATGCTATGTTCTGTGCTGTACCTGTTCTGCCAGCCCTGGATCAGGTTGGTGTATTTGCTCAGCACTCCTTCAATCCTGCGCGCGCGTCCGGGCTGCAGCGGCGAGATGAAACCCGCCGGAGCCGCGTAGAACCCGAGCGAGGCCGAACCAGCCCGAGCCGCAGCCACCGGCCTCCGGTCCGAGCACAGCGGCTTGTCCATCGCGGATCCGCTCACAGCAGCACGCAGCAGCAGCCGCCGCGCCTCCGCTTCCCTCTGGCCGATGCCATACTTTACTCCCGTCTGCCGCCACTGGACAGCGCGTTTCTGTGGGAATCTGCGGCGGAGAGACACTCCCTCAACCCGGATACAAGCACACGCAAACACCGCTGAGCGACGCGTGCGCGACGCGCTGATTCACTCTGTCTTTTTATGTGTGCGAGTGTGCGAGTGTGTGTGTGTGTGTGTGTCTCTCTCTCTCTTTCTCAGTGTGTCTCTTTCTGTCGTGATGCATCATCTGTGTATGTGCATTGCTAATTTAAAATTTGGTTTATTAAATATATTAGGATGTAAAACTATTTACTTTATGTAATTATTTTTTTATTACAAAAATAATATTAGAAAAATTTTGAACATTTAAGATTTTTAAATAAGAAATTTAGAAATTGTTTACAAAAATTAAGTTATTAACCCCTTCGATTGTTTAATTGGTTTTAATTTTTTTACTTTACTATTATTTTTCGTGATTATGTAATTTTTAAATGAGGAATGTAAGAAATTGTTCAATTAAAGTGTTATTAAACCTCTTTATCTTTTTGTTGTGATGCATCATCTGCATGAAACATTCATGCATTCATTTTCCTTCGGCTTAGTCCCTTTATTTATCAGGGGTCGCCACTGCGAAATGAACCGCCAACTTATCCAGCAAATGTTTCACACAGCGGATGCCTTTCCAGCGGCAACCCAATACTGGGAAACACCCATACACAAACACTCATACACTATGGCCAATTTAGTTCATCAATTCCCCTATAGCGCATGTGTTTGGACTGTGGGGGAAACCGGAGCACCAAGGGCGTAGATTTGCTCTTGACATTGGGGACATACATCCCCAAAGCGTAAATTCTGTTCTGCGCTTTCAAAACATGAATAAAACACTTAATAATATTAAATAAACACTTACAAATAACAAACCCATGAATTTACATGATTTCACTGCAATCAGGTATTAATGTAGAAACATTTAGAAAGGTGTGTGATAATTTACCAGTTTTACTTTGATTATTGTTGTTTATCAATCATGGAGGCTAAAAACAACTATATTTCGATTATTTGCACTGCCTTGGTTACCAGTATTACGGTGAACTCGTAGCAAACTTGACTTAGTGCGGGTGTAACTCGCCAGCCCTACACCACCCAAGCTGCTCCAAGCTGGAATCGAACCGGCAGCCTACCGCATGGGAGTCGGTTGCTCTACTGAGGAGGCTAAAGACCATAGCCTCTAGTGTCTGTCGCTAGAGCACCTTTAGAGGTCAGAGGAGTGAGGTTAACCTGCACTAGCTGGCCTCCGTTACACATGTGTAAGTTACTAAGGGTTGACAGAGCATTTATGTTGAAGTCGATTAAATCATTGGTGGGGACATTTCAGTGATTGGTGGATATTGGTGTGGACATGTCCCCTCCGTCCATGCCAATTCTACGCCCTTGCAGAACACCCAGAAGAAACCCACACTAATATGGGGAGACCATACAAACTCCACACAGGGATTCGAACCAGCGACCTTCTTGCTATGAGGCCACAGTGCTAACCACCAGAGGTGGGACCAAGTCATTGTTTGGCAAGTCACAAGTAAGTCTCAATTCATTGCCCTCAAGTCCCGAGTCAAGTCCCGAGTCAAGACAGGCAAGTCCCGAGTCAAGTCCCGAGTCAAAGGCAACAAGTCTCAAGTCAAGTCCAAAGTCCTGCAGTTTGATTTTCGAGTCTTTTCGAGTCTTTTTAACAGAAAAATAAAATATATACAGATTAGGTATGGTTGTAAGATCTGTATTAATTAAACAAACCTTTTTTTATTAAAGAACATTGCTTAGATATATAAAAATACAAATGCGATTTTCTGAAAAAGTACTGAACAGTGCTGCGTCTCGTCTCCACAGCATAATGCACAAGAACGAGTTCCACCAAAAAAAGACTCCATTTTGCCTCACATCACACAGAAATTGCAGGTCTACTGCTGTCTAATTCATTAAGTTTAGTTGTGCTATGTTATGTCTTCGGTGATCAACTTGTGATTAACCAAAATTACATAACCTCAATGTGGTAGCAGTAGACCAACTCCTGTATATGCTGCAAAGTTAAATTGAGTGAAATTGGAATTTTGTCAATTGAATCTGGTGTGTGCTAAAGAGATGGAGTTGCAAATCCGTCTAGCAGCAATGTAAAATGGTAGCACATATTGTTAATGAAGTAGGCTACTTCATACAAACAATAAAGTTGTTTTCTTCACATAACGTTGAAGAGCTTTGCTCTCTACCTTGTGTGATGCTCGTGCACGGATTTCCTCTGTTTGTGGACAAAACTGATTGCGAGTTCTCAAATTTTCTCTCGCTTTCAAATATGCACTGCTCACACACAAATTTTCTTGAGCGCTCTCAGAGATTATATGCAAACTCACAATTTGTGTCGTGTTCCCTCTTCCTTTCATGCTTTTTGATATGATTCATATTGCTGCACTGTTTAATAACAATAACCAAAATACTAAAATAGACTTACATATTAAATGTTTAATCTAATAAACCATAACATTTTTGGTTGTTTTATATGATGAGATATTTTCAGTTTCAAACACTTAAAGACAGAGAATAGACCAGTGGTGCCCCCCTGAAAATTTGCTTAAGGGGGGCCAGAAGAGGCCAGCTACATCAGTGGCACCAATCAATCCACAATAATTTAGTGGCTGCTATTTATTTATTGAAATATTGCATTGTATTGCATTTATGTAAGTAGATTTAAATAAATAATGTCAACAGCAAAATCATATCGGGTTGGCCACAGGGGTGGCTAGAGTTTACACAGGGGTAACACACCTTGTAAAGGGGTTTACACCACTATAAGGCACCTCTGGAATAGATGTTGGATGTAAAGAATACATTTTATTTTAAAAGCATTTAAACAAAAACTAATGCAAGCAGAAATGTAACTGTGATAAAAATAAGGAAACACTTGATAAAGTATTATAGCCTACTGTACTATTCACTCTTCAAATAAATCTCACTATCAATCTCATTTTATCATGGCAGCTAAAATAAAGTAAACTAGTGTCTGCTGGCTTCCACTTTACTGATGAGATTGTGGAGGACATTTTCCATGTCATCCTCTTCATTTTGAGGAAAGCTGTGCCACAGGGCCCCTGAACACGCATATTGGCATGTACTGTGTTTTGAACAGTAGCCTACTACAGTAAAGAACTTCAATTGATCAGTTGTGGTAATACTATAGTTGCTATGGTAACACAAGTGTAATATAAACAAATTACCCAGTGCTGTATTTTACAATATAGGGTATTTTATACTACAAATCACTACACCTTTACTGTAGTAAAACTACACTTTGTATTATTTTATCTGTTCACTATTGGTAATACTACTGTATTATGAAGCATTAATTAACAAGTCGTAAATAATACTAGCCTAAAACATAAGTATAATACAAGTATACAACAAGTATAATACTCAAAAACACTAGAATTTATTAAAGAATTTACCTTAACCTTTTAGTTTTTTGGTGTATTGTTAATAAATAGTAAAGCAAGAAAGAAACCATATCAACATTCTTGGAATAACCCTTCGCTAAGCCTCGCCCTCCTTAGTTACTGTTGCTACGCCTGTCAAGCTTTCATGCCTGGCACATCTCTTACAGTGTGTATGTGCTGGTGTCAGACATTCCCAAGGATTTAATTAGTCATTTTTGGCAAACAGGTGAGATATCTGAGAAAGCCAGACAAAAGAGGACTGCAGTATACATTACAGGGGTATATTCACAACATAATAGCAACTGATTAGAAAATAATTTGATCAAAATTGAAGCAAGGTTAGCCTAGCCACCTCATACGCTGAACATTCAACAGCATAGTTCATGCACAGCAGGAGAGGTGAAATTATAAAATAATCTAATAACCTAAGAAACTGATGGATTTGTGCCGAATATTAGCATCATTGACCCATAACAGTGTACAGTACCTATTACTGTCAGCATGTTTGTGTGCTCTTTATCCAGTTTTTATTCAAATTTGCAGTTAAGTGGAAGAAAAAAATTGAAATGCACATTAAAGTATAAATAACAGAAGTGAACAAATAGATTTTTCCTACCAGCAAATATTAGTGTATGTATTTATATGCGTTACAATAGCGAGGGTTTAAACTAAGCAGTGCTCACAGAGTTCAACGCTAAGGATTTTTTCTACGGGCCCAATCGGGCCAGTGGTTCTGATTTTTACTTGCCCAGCCCAAATTTTCACTGGCCCCACCAAAAAAAAAAAAAGAAGTTAATCGCTATTTGAATGTGCGTGTGTGTGTGTGTGTGTGTGTGTGTGTGTGTATACACACACACACACACACACACAGTTGATTTCAGAATTATTAGTCCCCCTAAATTATTAACACCCCTGTTTATTTTTTTCCCCAATTTCTATTTAACAGAGAACAGATTTTCTCAGCACATTTCTAAACATAATAGTTTTAATAACTCATCTCTAATAACTGATTTATTTTATCTTTGTCATGATGACTGTAAATAATATTTTACTAGATATTCTTCAAGACACTTCTATACAGCTTAAAGTGACATTTAAAGGCTTAACTAGGGTAATTAGGTTAACTAGGCAGGTTAGGGTAATTAGGCTAGTTATTGTATAATGATGGTTTGTTCTGTAGACAGTCTGAAAAACAATTAGCTTAAGAGGCTAATAAATTTTTACCTTAAAATGGTTAAAAAAATGTTTTTATTCTAGCCAAAATAAAACAAATAAGATTTTGTTCAGAGGAAAAAATATTATCAGACAAAATATCAACATTTTTTTGCTTTGTTAAACATCATTTAGGAAATATTTTAAAAAGAAAAAAACAAAAAACAAAAGGGGGCTAATAAATCTGTATATATATTTACGGTAATTTTTAAAATGTTTAAGGAAAACTATTCAGTTCATCAAGGCTATATTTATAAATGTAAAAAAGGTGTAATTGTTAAATATTTATTAAAATTTTAAATAACTGCTTTGTTATTGTATTTAGTTTCAAATAAAATAATTACTCCAGACATTATTGATTTTATAACTATTACCATTAATAAATATAATAATAATTAATATTAGTGATTTCTGAAGGATCATGTGACTGGACTAATGAAGCTGAAATCTCATCTTTAAAATCACTGGAATAAATGAATAAATTAAATGATAAACTACTTTTGAACAGTTATTTTATAGTGCAACATTTCACAATTTGTATTTATGATGAAATAATTGCAGCCTTGGTGAGCAGAAGAAGCTTATTTTAGCATATTTAATCACACTGACCCCAAACTTTTGTGTATTGTGTATAGAATATTTTATAAGTGAAAATGTGCACTTTAATTTTAACAACCCACAGACATCGTCACCAAATACATATCGAGGTCAGACTTTCTCATATATACAGAGCCTCATTTCAATTGTCAGGTTTTGTAGAAATCGATCAATTGAATTAATCAATCTATTAAAGAAACGTTGACTATAATTCTGTATTTTAGGCTTAAATTATAGAGAGACATAGCAGATAAACCGATACTGCATCAGATCAATGTAAATCTTTCTTTCGAGCTGTCAGTGCGGAAATGAACAAAACAACAGGCCTAATACAACATATTATACGATTAAAATATGGAAAAATTAACAGATAGTAATTTCGGTCAATTTTCCTGACGGATAAACCGAGATCAGGCTGGATAAACAGATCTCGGTAATATTTCAGCATGCTTTCACTTTCGCATTTACCGGTAAGAATGACATCTCGCCCTGCTCATCATTCCCTCTTCATATAGCCGTATATATGGCTATTACACGATCATGATACACTGTGATATAGCCTGGGTCGTTAGTTCGTTGCATTGTTTTGTTTTCTCGCTACAATCGATACGCTCAATAGGACAGAGACCGTCTCATTCAGGCGATCTTGGACTGATTGATTTGGCGCGGAAGCGAGCGCAACTGCTGGATATATGCTAAAAAAACGCGCTAACGGGTGAAACGAGACAGATTCCGAAACAAACGTCTATGTTTGAAAGCACCGTAAGATTGTATTTGCACACAATTGACAGACAGTCGCAGCACGCAGCTCTGGCTCGATCTGTCAGGCAAAAAGGCAGCAGCTGGCCCGATCGAGCCAGTAACATTTTGTTCACTGGCCCGAGTGTCTCGCACGCTGGCCCGGGCCATCGGGCAGTCCTTATTGTCGAGCCCTGGCTCATAATATCGAGTGGAAAAAAGAAAAAGACCGCTGGGAAGCATAACCTGCTTTGTTTTTTTTTTTGTTTTTTGTTTTAAAGAAACACAGTTTAGATCTGTTTAGGATAAGAGGAATGTGAGTTATTGCCACCTATCACTGAATGTGAATATCGAAAACAAAACCAACTTAGCTTAACTCCTTTACAGCCCCTCACACAGCTTGATCCACGCTGGCATTTCTCCTCTTGGGCTTTGGTTTTGAAAAGGGAAAAATCCCACCACCCAGTCCAAACTTTTAGGATAGCGGGTGTCAGATTTGCACAATCCAATTGCGCAACGATTTGGCTTGTTTCCCTCGCTCGAAAGCTTGACAGAGCCTCTGCCCGTAGCTACGATTGGTAAGCCGCGATTGGTGGGTGGCGGTTTTTGGGCGTGGCTTAGCGAAGGGTCAGTTTAACAGGATCCCGTGAGAGCAAAAGCACTAAAGGTATGAGACGCCATCGTAAACAAAAGTCAAGCGAACGCAAAGAGACTGAATGCACGAGAGAGAGAGAGAGAGAGAGAGAGAGAGAGAGAGAGAGAGAGAGAGAGGTGTATGTTGTATGAGAGAGAGAGAGAGAGAGAGAGAGAGAGAGCGAGTATTGGCACGCGAGTATTGGCTCGATCTCAAGTTCAAATTCAAATTCTCTCTGCGTTCGCTTGACTTTTGTCCGCTCCGGCGCCTCATAGTAGTCACGTTGGATACTGTCGAATCAAAACAATCTACCGTGCTTCGGTTGGACGTCATGCCGAAAGCGCGCATGCTGTCACACACACGCACACATAAACGGGGAGAGAGAGAGAGCGGTCCATGTCAACATACTTTTTTATCGTTGGGCGTTTCATGGGAAGCAGCAAGTCTTTACAAGTCAATAGGGGCAAGTCCTAGTCAAAGTCCAAGTCATTTATGTTCAAGTCCAAGTCGAGTTGCAAGTCTTTTTATATTTTGTCAAGTCGAGTCTAAAGTCATCAAATTCATGACTCGAGTCTGACTCGAGTCCAAGTCACATGACTCGAGTCCACACCTCTGCTAACCACTGAGCCATTGTGTCACCCCTGCATGAAACAAGTTAGTCAAAATGGTTACGATCAAATTATTTTTGTGCTTGTGTAACCCCGCCGGTCCTACGCCACCCAACTCGCTCCGAGCTGGTATCGAACCGGCGACCTTCCGCATGGGAGTCGGGCACTCTACCAAGGAGGCTAATGACCATGGCCCCTAGCATCTGTTGCTAGAGCACCTTTAAAGGTCAGAGGAGTGAGGTTTACCTGCACAGCACACACTAGCTTGCCTCCGTTACATCCTTTTTTATCTTCCACAAAGTACAAAAATGTGTTATTAAATCATGAATCTGTGAATCATTGGTTCTTAAAGGGACAGTTCACCCCAAATTTTAAATTCTGTCATCAACTGTTTCCAACCACCTATTTTTACTCACTGTTTAGATCAGTGTTTCTCAACTGGTGGGGGAACATTTTCAGTGGGTCGCGGATTGTGTAGACAAAAATACAACAAAAAAAATTTAATTTTTAACTCATTTTGACTTTTATTTTGAAATGCGTGCACAACCACCCTACCGTTTTACATTTGAAATTTCATTTAATTATAGCAACAAATAATGCGAAGCGCAAGTACGAACCGGAATATTTAAAGTATGGATTTACATATATTGACGACAAAAAAAGTCTTTAAGCCTCAGTGTGTCATAAGTAGCGAGGTGCTCTCAAGAGAGACCACGAAACCTTCTAAATTAAAACGACATTTAGAAACCAGACAACATGTTTTATTAACAGTTCAGTTTAGTTCATGGTAACTAAACCTTTCCTTACCCTAATCTTTTTTTACAGTATTTGTCATTTTTACTGTGTAATATTTATAAAGTTTTTTATATATTTCGTTAAATGACAGCAATAAAATATTGTTTATTTGTAAGTCTTGGTGATTTTCTTATGATTTATCTGTCACTACTTGTGTATGTTAACAAATAAATACAAATTAATTATAATTCCTAAAATTGTATTATAGTTCCTAAAAATTTGGGTCGCGGCTTGTTGACCCTGTAAAAATGTGGGTCCCATGGCCAAACCAGTTGAGAACCCCTGGTTTAGATTATCACATTTAAATGCTTAAAAGTAATGCCAAGAACAAGAAAATGCTCATAAAAATACCAACTGAGTAACATCACATTTTTTATCCGATAAGAATAAATGTGCATGAACAATGATGGAAACACATTTACCGGTTAAATTCCAGCATGCGCTTCATCAGTCTGCATGATGTGATTTAGTTTTTGACAGATATAGATGTGTGTTTCAGGGTCTTTGCTTCATTAATGTTGGTTTGCAGCTCTCCGTGTTTCCAGCTTTACACTGTTGCAGATCTGAAATGTTGTTTTGCTGATTGTAAAAGCCCTCCTTCATCAGTCCATCATTATGGTGCTTTAGCATTAATCTTCTTCTATTATTATTATTTCCTCCAGAACTTGGGTTTAGTCTTGAGCATCTGTCTGCAGTCCCCTCATGCCATGCATTAATTTTCGTTTTGTCTTCGTCTTCAGAAGGAAAACACCAGTGGCAAATCTCAACGCACTCGATTTCTCTCACTCATATTTGCTGCCAGTTAATCAGGACGCAACCATTTTGTTCAGTTGTTGCCAGAAGTTAATGAGAATTATATATACTATTTATTCAATCATCCATTAACTGTATTTTAGTAACATACACCCACCTTTAAGCTTAAGTTTAATAACTTCCCTGCAAAAAGAAAACAAAAAAAAAACAGCTTAAACCAGCTGGTTTAGCTGGTCGACCAGCCTGGTTTCAGAGGTTTGGCCGTTTCCAGCCTAGTCCTAACTTGTCAGGCAGGGAGATGACCAGACCAAGGCTGGAAATGGCCAAAACCCCTCTAAAACCATGGTTGACCAGCTAAAACCAGTCAACCGGCCTAGGCTGGTTTAAGCAGTTTTTTTCCCAGTAGCGTTTAAGCTTAAAGTCAACCATCAAAGTAAATTTTGGAGTATTATTTATATTATTTTTAAAAGGGCCAATTAAATTGTAGCCTACAGCATCTATCCCAACCCTCACATGAGTGTAAAATGTAAATTATTGTTGTACAGTGTCACAAAAATGATGCTAGCCTATATTGATGTGATCACCCTCCTGAAAAAACAGCCTAAACCAGCCTAGGCTGGTTGGCTGGTTTTAGCTGGTCAGCCAGGCTGGTTTTAGAGGGTTTCCAGCCATTTCCAGCCTCGTCTTAGCTGGTCAGGCTGGGAGCCCAGCCAAAACTAGCTAAGTCCAGCTTAAACCAGGCTGGTCAAGCTGGTTTTAGCTGGATTTAGCTGGTCATTTTCCAGCCTGACCAGCTAAAACCAGGCTGAAAATGGCTGGAAACCAGCCTGGAAATGGCCAAAACCCATGTTTATGTTTTATGTGATATTACAGTTTTGCACACAAGTTTAACTCACATATTTGAATGGAAACAGCTATTTTCAGCAGTAATAATTAACAAAATGCGAGTTTCAGTGAGTCCATTCGCATTGTTTACTTTCCGTAATCCAATATGGCGGACTGACGGGATTGCGTGACAGAAACAGTTCAAAACTTCCTCTCAGCTAAATAAACACGACTAAACTAACGGCTTTAAATCTGTTTGTTTGCTCGAGGCTTGTTCGCTTAGTAAACGCTTTACCTGACAATGACCTGCAGGAAAAAGCGGTATAAAAGCTGAAATCCTCATCGCTCTTCTTCCCCGTCCATTAGCGCGGTAAAGAAGCGCGTCCGCGAATCAGCGAATCGATGCGGGTCGTGCTGAGAAATGGAGATACTGATGGATCTGTGCTGTGTTTACCAAATCCCCAGCTTCGGGTTTCACTACAGGAGGCCTGAGATGGATCTGCGACACAGCAAACACTCTGCTGATCAATATATGAGCACACTTGTCGAGTCAAGCTCAGGTCAGATGCTAGACACGGTGAAGTCCAGGCTGCATGATTAATCAAGAGTACAACATTAAATCTTCATCATGCATTTGGAGACACAGCATACTATTTTTTTCATGCATCATGCAGTGTGAAGCACTTTATTAGCAAAATACAAAAAAAAAAAAAGATTTCAAAGGATAATTCACCCAAAATGATTAAATAGGTTTTACTGGGGAAATGAATTGTTTGTGAGCTGATCACTGTGGCAGTCAGTTGGCATTTCTGTGTGGAGTTTGCATGTTCTCCTCGTGTTGGCGTGGGTTACCTTTGGGTGCTCCGGTTTCCGGCACATGTTTTACGCAGCCTTTCTAGCCGCAACCCAACACTGGGAAACACCCATTCACTCCTGCATTCACACTCGTACACTACGGCCAACACGGGGAGAACATGCAAACTCCACACAGAAATGCCAACTGACTCAGCGACCTTCTTGCTGTGATGCCCAGACTAAATGTTTAATGATTTTATTAATATTCTACTGTAAACTTGAGACTTTATAGTGTGTTTAAGGTATGAAAGTGATTACGACAGCCACAAATATTAGTATTTTTAGTAACTTTGCACTTGCAATTTATAAAATAAAACAAATATATTATTTTTCCTAAATACTTTTCATTACAATAGTTACAAAAGTTGGATGGTTTATTAGTTAAAATAAATGAAGACTGTTAGTAGAGTATAATGTCACAGTTGAAATGTATTCATTATTATTATTATTTATAATATTTTATTGTCATACCAACAAACAATAAAGCACACCTGATTTTGAATATTATGTATGATACTTATATCCAGTTTTTGCAGTTAGAAATCATGCGAGTGCATTCACACAGTGTCCTGCTGCAGTTTGAGCTCATAAGAGGCAGATCCTGCATTGCAGTGTGAAGATGATGATGATGAGCTGCGATTTACAGTATATGAAAGAGCTGCAGCAGAGGTGTGTTTCTGAGCATCTTCCTCCTGTTTAGGTTAATATCTGAACACACACATCCATCCATCCATCTATCTATCGTTCTGTCTGTTCAACTATCCATCCGTCTATCATCTATCTATCTATCTATCTATCTATCTATCTATCTATCTATCTATCTATCTATCTATCTATCTATCTATCTATCTATCCATCATCTATCTATCTATCTATCTATCTATCTATCTATCTATCTATCTATCTATCTATCTATCTATCTATCTATCTATCTATCTATCTATCATTCCGTCTGTTTGTCCATCCATCCATCCATCCATCCATCCATCCATCCATCTATCTATCTATCTATCTATCTATCTATCTATCTATCTATCTATCTATCTATCTATCTATCTATCTATCTATCTACCTATCTATCTATCAATCTATCAATCTATCTATCTATCTATCTATCTATCTATCTATCTATCTATCTATCTATCTATCTATCTATCTATCTATCTACCGTTATATCTATCATTCCGTCTGTTTGTCCATCCATCCATCCATCCATCCATCCATCCATTCATCCATCCATCCATCCATCCATCTATCTATCTATCTATCTATCTATCTATCTATCTATCTATCTATCTATCTATCTATCTATCTATCTATCTATCATTCCGTCTGTGTCCATCCATCCATCCATCCATCCATCCATCCATCCATCCATCCATCCATCCATCTATCTATCTATCTATCTATCTATCTATCTATCTATCTATCTATCTATCTATCTACCGTTATATCTATCATTCCGTCTGTTTGTCTATCCGTCCATCCATCCATCCATCCATCCATCCATCCATCCATCTATCTATCTATCTATCTATCTATCTATCTATCTATCTATCTATCATCTATCCATCCATCCATCCATCCATCCATCCATCCATCCATCCATCCATCCATCCATCCATCTATCTATCTATCTATCTATCTATCTATCTATCTATCTATCTATCTATCTATCTATCTATCTATCTATCATTCCGTCTGTTTGTCCATCCATCCATCCATCCATCCATCCATCTATCTATCTATCTATCTATCTATCTATCTATCTATCTATCTATCTATCTATCTATCTATCTATCTATCTATCTATCTATCTATCTATCTATCTACCGTTATATCTATCATTCCGTCTGTTTGTCCATCCGTCCATCCATCCATCCATCAATCCATCCATCCATCCATCCATCCATCCATCTATCTATCTATCTATCTATCTATCTATCTATCTATCTATCTATCTATCTATCTATCTATCTATCTATCTATCTATCTATCTATCTATCCATCATCTATCTATCCATCCATCCATCCATCCATCCATCCATCCATCCATCCATCCATCCATCCATCCATCTATCTATCTATCTATCTATCTATCTATCTATCTATCTATCTATCTATCTATCTATCTATCTATCTATCTATCTATCGTCCGCCTGTCACAGTAATGACCTCCTCGTGTTCTTCAGGTGAATCCTCCTCAATTATCCTGCAGTTGGGGCAGAATCAGTGGCCGCTGACTACCTTTAATGGCTTCAGTCTGTTGTTCCCCCGCAGAAACATGATCTTCTTCTCATCCTCGGGCGTTTGTTCAGTTTCTCCAGCCGTTCGTTCTTCAGACTGACTGTGCTAATGAGCGAATATTAGACTCAAGACCAGGGCCGGATTAACCAATGGGCCTTATGGGCACAGGCCCAGGGGCCCGTGCGCACTAGGGGCCCCTGCGAGGGGGGAGAAAAAAAAAGACAATTTCGGAGTGTCTTTTTTGGCCAATTGCAAATAGCGCATCTAGTTGGAATAAGCTATTCAGGGTTTACGCCCATCGATGCCGGATTGATAGAGACAAGACGAGTATAGCGCTGCTTATATCAACAGTCGCAGTGGCGCACCTTGTAAGGCGCCCCGCATCGTCTTTTGACGCGATTAATCATAAACTCGGTTCGAATCCACCATCAGCTGAACTCGTGCTACTTTTTTTCTCCCCTTTACATATCAGATTGGAAATATATTTATTTTTAACAGGAAGGAAACATTTTTTAAAAATAATGCAAATGTGATATAAAGTCACAAGTGTCTCGTGGGTATTTAATAATGTTTAGCCTTATTATTATAGGTGACTCCCTCTCTGCAAAAACTATATTGCTTAGACAACTGTATTTCCTCTGAGCCAAAAAATCGGGAACACATATTAATATTATTATTATATTTAAATTGCCTTTCTTTCTTTAACTAAACAGAATGCTGTAATTGGTCAAGCGCGGAAACGTCAGTTTTGAAATAACCCGCACTAAACTGAGCGGACTTTAGTGTAACGTTATATCTGTCATAGATCAAAAATGAGTGGACAAGTGGATTTAGCAAACGCGAGAGAAAGAGGAGAGGAGGCATCTTTATTGAGGCATTTTCCATACACACCATCTTTAAACAGACCCATGATCAGGAGAATGAGGGTACAGAAGAAGACGTTATGGTAACTTTAAATGAGTAGCATTAACCAGGCGGAGGGGGCTAACGGCATCGCAGCGCGGACTGGATTCATTGTGTAAGAGACAGACAGAAAAGGAGAGAGAGAGGGAGAGAGAGAGAGAAAGGCCCATAAGAGGAGAGAGACGGGAGAGAAGAGGTATAGTGTGTGTGATTTCGGATACTTTTAGGTTTATAATCAAGTCTTCATCACGAGAAGAGTAGAGAAAATACAGGGAGAGGAGGAGAGAGACAGTAAATCAGTGTTTGTATTATGAAAGACTCAGATTCATAGAACTCAGATTCATAGAACTGCATTGGAGAAGCATTGTGCGTTATATGCCATGGCAATAATATGCTTTATACGTTTGTAAAGGCAATACATTGAAATACCCTTAAAAAAAAAAAAAAAAAAAAAWATATATATATATATATATATATATATATATATATATATATATATATATATATATATATATATGGCCACGTAGGGGGCCTTACAAGACAATGTGCCCAGGGGCCCCTGAGTTCTTAATCCGGGCCTGCTCAAGACAGATGATCTCTGCAGTTATGAAAGCACACAGCTCCATCTGACACTTCCAGAAGTTCTGCTGAAGGACTTTTCACTGATGGCGCTTTTAAATTCGCACATTCGGACTTTCTCATTAATGATATAATTTTAGAAAAGTATTCTATATAGTAAAATCATATTAGCAGCCAATGTCTATCAAAGTGCAATGTTCACAGTCAGTTAAATAGTGCTAATGTTGTTTTAAAATCATACTTGTGTGCAATTTTAGACTGAATGTTCAAAGTAGTGCAGTACACAATATAGGGAGCATCTAAAGTTGCCTCAAAAAAATTAATGAATGTGTGAATATAAGACTAACTTTACCTCATTAACTCTTTCTAACTGAACAACTTGCTCTTTTTATTTGCATGATTTTTAACTCTGACTGGGTTAGATGAAAAGAAAGAGGAACAGAGGTTTGCACTTCCTAATGGCACAAACCATTGACAAACACGATAAACTGGTGCACAGAAATGCAGTACTGACTTTAGAGGAACTTTGAGGAAACTTTCATTCAGTTACAGGAAGTGTAGCGTCTTCTACTGGACAAATTAATACATTACACCACTAATAAACTTGTAAAAATATCTATGACACACACACGTAAAGATTTTAGCTCCAACCCTCATCAAACACACCTGAACCAGCTAATCAAGGTCTTACTAGGTATACTTGAAACACCCAGGCAGGTGTGGTGAGGTAAGTTGGAGCTAAAGCTTGCAGGGATACCGGCCCTCCAGGACCGAGATTGGCGACCTCAGCCTTAAATTCTATTCATAATGCCCTTATTGTAGAAAAAGTAATCTCAGTGTAGTTTGTACACACTGAATTCATTCATTTTCCTTTGGCTCAGTCGCTTTAT
Source organism: Danio rerio (assembly GCF_049306965.1). Classification (NCBI taxonomy): domain Eukaryota; kingdom Metazoa; phylum Chordata; class Actinopteri; order Cypriniformes; family Danionidae; genus Danio; species Danio rerio. The sequence goes on along the minus strand of NC_133194.1, from coordinate 1,289,422 downwards.
TCATCTGGGGTCACCACAGTGGAATGAATCACCAACTTATCCAGCATATGTTTTACACACATGTCCATCCAGCTGCAATCTAGTACTGGGAAAGTACCATACACACTCATTCACATACATACACTACGGCCAATTTAGTTCATCAATCCTCCTATAGCGCATGTGTTTGGACTGTGGAGGAAACCGGAGCACTCAAAGTAGGTATTGCTGCAGCACGGAGACCTGCAAGTGGGAGGGATTACACCGCAAGTAGGTTGGGTGACCTCCAAGTGGGAGGGGCTTAAACCACAAGTAGGTTGGGTTTATCAGGTTACTGTGAGGTTGGGTTTAGGGTTAGGGTTAGGTTTACACATTCATAAAGCACACTATTGAACTCTAAATACAAATAAATAGGTTTGCACAGCCCACTTGGAGCTCCAAGGCCCACCCACTTGGAGCTAGCTCCGACCTCCGTTTATACCCTTCTTGAGCACCCCGAGGAAACCCATGCCAACACGGGGAGAACATGCAAACTCCACACAGAAACACCAACTGATCCAGCCGGGACTCGAACCAGCGACCTTCTTGCTCTAAGGTGACAGGGCTAACCATTGAGCCACCATGTTGCCCACAAATATACATATATATATATATATATATATTTTTTTTTTATATTATTTATTATTTTTAAAGTAATTTTTACTTTTAAGTTTTCAATTTAAGTTTTGGTCATTTTATTTTTTATATTGAAAAAAAAAAAAAAAAAATATATATATATATATATATATATATATATATATATATATATATATATATATATATATATATATATATATAAATATATATATATATATATAAATATATATATATATATATATATATATATATATATATATATATTTTTTTTTTTTTTTTTTTTCAATATACAAAATGAAATGACCAAAACTTAAATTGAAAACTTAAAAGTAAAAATTACTTTAAAAATAATAAATAATATAAAAAAAAAAAATATATATATATATATATATATATATATATATATATATATATATATATATATATATATATATATATGTATATTTGTGGGCAACATGGTGGCTCAATGGTTAGCCCTGTCACCTTAATAAATAATATTAAAAAAAACACAGTATGAACAGAAAACAGGTGAAAACTCCATCTGTAAAATAAGAACTCACCATCACTTTAATGCAGGGGTGTCCAAATTTGATCCTGGAGGGCAAGTGTGCTGATGAGTTTAGCTTCAAAACACCTGCAGGAAGTTTACAGTATGGTTGCGTCCGAAACCACATACTTCCATAATATACAGTACGCTAAAATCAGTATGCGAGCCGAGCAGTACGTTTAATACACATGCAGTACTTACTGAGTAGTAAGCGGCTTCGGACGCAGCCATATCTAGAAAGAGCTTGATTAGCTGCTTCAGGTGTGTTTGATTAGGGTTGGAGCTAATCTCTCCAGGACATCGGGCCTCCAGAGTTTGGACACCCCCGCATTAATGGGTCTATAAAACCCTTAAAAATGAGAACATGCTCTTCTCTCTCTTATTAACGACACATTTCACAGCTTTTTTGTATGAAATTGTGTTCTTCAAATGGCGTTTAATGGGAATCGTCATCTCTGAAAGGTCATGAGAAAGGAGGATCAGCTCATTAGCACTGAATCTGTCCTGCAGTCACAGAGAATCAACCCATGCTGCAATTATTTCAGTATTATACAGTATTATTATACAGTAAAATATTAAATATTATTGCACTTTCAAAAGACTGCTGCCTTTGTGAATAAACTGTCGAATTTAATTTATTTTTGGGATTTACTGCAGAATTTTTACCTGTTTTCAGAGATTTTTTAACTATTTTAATTTGATGATAAAGAAATTAATTCATTCATTTGGCTTCAGCTTAGTCCCTTTATTCATCAGGGCTCGCCACAGTGGAATGAACCGCCAACTATTCCAGCATATGTTTTACACAGAGAATGCCCTACTGGGAAACACACTCATTCACACACACACTCATACACTACGGTCAGTTTAGTTGATCAATTCCCCTATAGCGCATGTGTTTGGACTGTGGGGGAAACCGGAGCACCTGGAGGAAACCCAAGAAGAACATGCAAACTCCACACAGGAACACCAACTGGCCCAATTTATATATATATATATATATAAATATATATATATATATATATTAGGATTCTTAGGATTAAAAACAAACATACATTGTCTTTAATGTTAAACATGTCACTTTTGATCAATGTAATGCTTTTTTTATATGCGCTTGTGTGCGTAAAAATTATCATTCATTAACAGATAGCAAATTTAAAATTATTTATAATGAAACTGTATTTTAATATTAGAAATAATTATGATGTGAAACATCAATTCTCTGAACTAATAAGCAGATTTGTATTCTTTTGTCAGTTTATATGAATTAACAGTGTCCTCCAGTATTTAAATATCACATCATGATCATCAACAGCTTTGTCCTTATTAAAGAAATGATATAATATATTTTTACTACTTAGTCATTTTATTTGCAGACAGGATAATTTGTTTTTTAATAATTTTTTAAATATCAAATATCCTTGCCGTCTGAGTGTGTGTGTGTGTGTGTGTGTGTGTGTGTATTTTAAGTAAGTGTTTTTTTATCACTTTTATTTAATTTAATATGCAATTTTTACTATTTAGTGTAATATCTAATTTTAACAACACAGACTGAAACAAAAAACAAACAAAAAAAAGAAATTAAAAATAATTAAAGATATTGCAGATCACATTTATATTATACTGTATATGTTATATGCAATATATTGCACTCAATGCAACAATATTACCCAGTACTGCAATAAATACATCATACAGTTATAACATACATACACACATCTCAGTGCACGGAATTATGAAGTACGTAATTTTGCATTAGAAGTACTAGTTTAGAAGAGGATATATATATATATATATATATATATATATATATATAGTATGGACTGTGTCTCCACTATTTACCTTATATATGATATATACGAGGGCGTCACAGTGGCATGTTCACGGTTGCACAATTGTCACACATCAGAAAGGTCACTGGTTCGAGTCCTGGCTGGGTCAGTTGGTGTTTCTGTGTGCAGTTTGCATGTTCTCCCTGTGTTGGCGTGAGTTTCCTATAAGCTAAAAATTGTCTATAGTGTGTGTGTGTGTGTGAATTAGAGTGTATGGGTGTTTCCCAGTGATGGGTTACAGCTGGAAGGGCAACCGCTGCGTAAAATATATGCTGGAAATTAGTTGGCGATTCATTCCGCAGAGACGACCCCTGATTAATGAAGGGATTAAGCCGAAAAGAAAATGAATGAATGATATACGTTCATGATACAATAAAAAAAAAATTCTATATTATATTATATAATAAAATCTCATTTATCTCTGTGTACAACCATGTTACATGAAAAAAATGTAATATAAAACGTGTTTATTTCTATATAACAAAAATATCACTCACGACCTGTACAAAATCGTCATAGACGCGTCATGGACTCCAGTTCCCAGAACACACCGGGGTGTCGCTCGCTTCCGTAACTGCCGCCGCTGCTGCTGATGCTGATGATGCTGCTGGTCTGGGTTGTTGTCGCTGCAGTACCGCTGGAGGTGTGATGGGTCATCTGAAGTCATGTTTCCCGGTGTCCTGTACGCGCTGCTGGCCGGTTTTCTCGGCGCCGTTGCCTCCTCGTCCGCCAAACTGTCTCTGGGCACCGACTATCTGAAGGGCGTATGTGAGACGGGCATGCGCACGTGGGGCGAGCAGAGGAAATTCACGCAACACAGCGACACGAGCGCGTGCGACTGGGTGAGTGACAGACATAATAAAACATCACAAACAACATTAATGATGCTACTGTTAATAACGCTTGTCGATAACACTGAAAGTACTGGTGATGATGATGGTGCGTGACACTCAGACGCGCATGACCTTCAGTGCGCGTGCACTGTCTGTAAGATGTGTTTTTATGAAAATATTAAAAAAACGCAAAAATAGGGTCATATATAGTGCTCACTTATGCACTTGTGTTACCTCAAATGTTTAAAAGAATGTTCAAATTTAGAGAAATAATCAATTTTAACTAGTGATGCAGAGCGTGTGCGGTGTATTCATGCTAATGACGTCACACATCCGCGAAGTTTTAGGCTGCGTCTCAAATCGCGTACTTCCCTACTGTATAGTATGTTAAAAACAGCCTGTGTGCTGAGAAATATGTCTGAATCCATAGGCAGCACCCAAAATCACGTACTACAATACTTTATAGTACATTAAAATAGTATGCGAGCGAATAGTATGTCCGAATTTATAGCCTGCATCCGAAATCGCGTACTTCCATAAATATTATGGTAGTATAAATATGTAAATGTCATTGTAGTATGTCCCAGTTCCATTC
>NC_133194.1:1262500-1280000 GCF_049306965.1 Danio rerio | reverse complement strand
ACTGAATTAAAACAAACGCTTGCAGAGGAATTATTAATTAAATCTGAATCAACGAAACAAAGACACTCATTTTGAATTTTAATAATAGCATCTGTTACCATAGCAACCACACTTTAAATTGTGATTAGTTGCGGTACTTAAGAAAAATTTCATTCCGTTGTAACTTTTAAACAGTTAAATTGGCTTCACTTAATGATGATTGAATGATTAAATTCTGAATGATTTGCCTTATATGTGGGCATACCTTCTGTGTTATTAATATCATTAACTAAAACTCTCATATTTGGCATTAAATACTGTATTATTAAGGGCCAAATGTGTAAATATTAGGGGTGTAACTGTCCATGGAAATTACAGCTGAGTACATTTTCTGTACAGTAAAGCAAAGGCCAAACCAGCGGCGTAGCGGAGATTTTAAAAGTGGGGGAGACAGCTGAATGACATCCAAAGGTTTACATTCATATAATAATTAATCACCTGTTTCTAAATGGTCTGTCTCTAAAAGTGAGGGGGACGTATTCACCCCATCCCCCCGCTTGCTACCCCCCTGGGCCAAACTATGTATAAAATAGCCTTTTCTATTATTATTATTAAGGGTGGCACGGTGGCTCAGTGGTTAGCACTGTCGCATCACAGCAAGAAGGTTGCTGGTTCGAGCCCTGGCTGGGCCAGTTGGAATTTCAGTGTGGAGTTTGCATTTTCTCCCCGTGTTGGCGAGGGTTTCCCCCACAGTCCAAACACATGCGCTATAGGGGAATTGATCAACTAAATTGGCCGTAGTGTATGAGTGTGTGTGTGTGAAAGAGTGTGTATAGGTGTTTCCCAGTACTGGGTTGCAGTTGGAAGGGCATCCGCTGTGTAAAACATATGCTGGAATAGTTGCCGGTTCATTCCGCTGTGGCGACCCCTGATAAATAAAGGGACTAAGCTAAAGGAAAATTAATGAATGAATATTATTATAAAATATTAATTTACTAAACAAATTGTGGCTTTAAATATATTAAATTAGAACTCCTGTAATGTTAAAGTATGCAATTAATTAATTAAAAAATAATCATGAATATTAAAAATATGTAAATAAAATACTAAAAATAATTACAGATTTTTTCCCTCATGATAAATATTTTCATTATCAAATCATGACATTCAGTTGTGATTTATTTATTAGATTAAAAATAATTCCATATAAATCCAAAATTTAATCCAATCATAAATGAACACGAGCTCTTTTACACTTAAATTGTGGCTTTAAATAAATTTCTATTTAGTCAAATAATAATAATAATAATGAAATTACACTGTTTTCTCAATTCTGTAGCCTATTACTGTCATATAGAAGTGGAAATATTGACTTAAAAAATAATCATGAATAAAATAATAATTGTCCGTAGTGTATGTGTGTGAATGGGTGTTTTCCAGTGATGGGTTGCAGTTGGAAGGGCATCCGCTGCGTAAATAATATGCTGGATAAGTTGGCGGTTCATTCTGCTGTGGTGAACCCAGATTAATAACGAGACTAAGCTGAAAAGAAAATAAATAAGTATATTTTCTTTGTGATAAATTGTATTTATTATAATGTTGTTTATTAATACCAAATTCATTCATTCATTTTTCTTCGGATTAGTCCCTTTATTCATCAGAATTTCACAGTGGAATGAATTCCAGCATATGTTTTACACAGTGGATGCTCTTCCAGCCACAACCCAGTTCAGGGAAACACCCATACACACTTAATCACACACACACACTCAATCATAAACTACAGTCAGTTTATTTGATCAGTTCCCCTATAGCGCATGTGTTTGGACTGTGGGGGAAACAATAATAAAAATATAAATAAAATACTTAAAATAATTTGTAATTTTTTTTTTTATGATAAATATAATCATTATCAAATCATAACATGAAGAAAATTAAAATATAAATAAAACTTATTCAAATAATTAAATATATAAATTCAAAATTCAGTTTAATCATATATGAGCATGGGCTCTTTTACACTCAAATTGTGGCTTTAATAAATTCTAATTTAGTTAAATAATAATAATAATAATGTTTATAATACAATTATAATGACATTACAGTGTTTTCTCAATTCTGTAAACTATCACTGTATTGTTTTCCAAGTACTGGGTTGCAGCTGGAAGGGCATCCGCTGCGTATAAAACTTGCTGGATAAGTTGGTGGTTCATTCCACTGTGGCGACCCTGGATTAATAAAGGGAATAAGCCGACAAGAAAATGTATGAATGAATGAATCTCTGTAATGTAAAATTATTAAATTAATAAAAAATAATAATAAATAAAATAATACAAATGTTTAAAAATATCAATTTAAAATATATTTTTATTTATGATAAATGTTAAAATTATTATCAAATGATTACATTGTGATTTATTTATTTATTAGACATAAAAGTACAATAAACACCTAATCACGTATGAACACATGCACTGTTACACCCCTAAACAGTCGGTCATTTCAGATTCATATGATGATGAAAAGAAAACAAATGCACAAAATAACTCCAGCATCTGGTCGTAATAATAAAAACATTGATCATCTTTATTGATGTAGCACATGCTGTGTGTCTGTCGCTGTATATATAAATCACAGGCTGCGTTTATAGATGTGTATATAATGTATTTATTGCTCTGTAAACTGAGGATACTACAGTAGTGATGCATTAAACTGATGAAACAAAGTGTGTTTGTGGCTCTTTCCTCCATCAATAAAAGTCCACAGCAAAATCAACAATAAGACACCGAGATCCAGGAGGAGAAAAACAACAGAAAGAGAGATTTATTCAATAATTCAAAGTGAGATCGAACCCGAAACACCCGAGACTGCATTTAGATCTGATATATTTCAAACACACGACAATAATGCACGGAGGAAACATAAAAAGGCTAATAAATGTGCAAAGATGCTTTAAAGGAGACCTAATATGTCTTTTAATAAGAAAAAATGATGCCTTTAGTGTGTGTGTGTGTAAAGTTTAAGCTCAAAATACCACACTAATAAAGCGTTCTACCTCTCTGAAACTGACCCTTTCAGGCTTTGATCCTGATTTTGGTGACTGTCGCTTTAAATGCAAATGAGGTTGTGCTCTTTTCAGAAGAGGGCGGAGCTATATGCATCAACATAGTGGCAGATTTAAAAACAAGCCTAACGTCATATGCTAATGAGGGAGAGATGGGAGACTAGTGGGCGGGGCTTCCGCCCTGTGATGACGTCATACAAAGGAAGAATGTCAATCAAAGTGATCCTGCAGACTGTTGATCAAGTCTGATTATAAGCAATAGGATTAATACATGTTTGCCATTAGATGCTGGATATATTCACACTGCTGACACACAAACCCCTCATAAAAGTCATCCATGCATAATAGGTCCCCTTTAAAGCGCTTGACGTCAGGCCTGTGATGATGATGGACTGAACTGTGGAGAAATACTGATGCACACACACATGCATGCACTGCATTCGAGTGATCGAGTTTCAGTTTGGAGCAGCAGAAACAGGCCTGAGGGTGAAGTAAGACACGAAAACACACCAGAAGATGATCTGGGCTCGATGTGAAATGCAATAAACACTGACGTCCAGCGCTCCTGCTGCGCTCACTAACAGTACAGTCATAATGGAGCACGCTTTACAGTTAATGCAGTCACTAAGAATGAACAATAATTGTGCAGAGTTTATGAATGCTCTATCAGAAATGTAAAGGTAATGCACTTACAGCTGCAGACACTAACCGATATTAATCATTGCTGTAATGAGTGTATGGTTTGCTGATTCATGCTATTAAACACATCAACCTAAAAAAGTCATATTTCACACCAAAGATCAACTGAAAACATTAAAACAATGAATGATTAACAGGTTTAGTTTTGAGATTATCACTGAGAATCATTATAATCATATAAGAACTGACTTTTTAATTGATTCATCTGATTAATATACACTCAAAAATGATTATTTCTGCTTCTTGTTCAAGCGACTCATTTATAATGAGCTGAATCAACACAGTCCTTGTTTTTTTTTTTTTTTGTTTTTTTTTGGACAACTTCATTGTTTTATGAATGAGTGGAATGAACTGCCAACAATTCCAGCTTATGATTTTACACAGCGGATGCCCTTCAAACTGCAACCCAGTACTGGGAAACACCCACACACACACACACTCATACACTACGGCCAGTTTAGTTGATCAATTCCCCTATAGCGCATGTGTTTGGACTGTGGGGGAAACCAGAGCACTCCGAGGAAACCCACACCAACACAGGGAGAACATGCAAACTCCACACAGAAATGCCAACTGGCCAAGCCGAGGCTTGAATTAGCGACCTTCTTGCTGTGAGGCCACAGTGCTTATCATTGAGCCTTCAATTTGTAAAGACAATTAAGTTAAGTTAACTGAATCTATTTGTGTTGTGTTGACAACATGAAGGAATTGTGTGGAGCTCAGCATTTCATACAGTGTGTGTGTGTGTGTGTGTGTGTGTGTGTGTGTGTGTTTGTGTATATATATACACACAGTTGAAGTCAGAATTATTAGCCCCTTCCCCCTTTAAATTTTATTTTTAAAATGTTTCCCAAATTATGTTTAACAGCAAGGAAATGTTCACAGTATGTCTGATAATATTTGTTCTTCTGGAGAAAGTCTTATTTGTTTTGTTTCGGCTAGAATAAAAGCAGTTTTTAATTTTTTCAAACACCATTTTAAGGTCAATATTATTAGCCCCTTTAAGCTCTATTTATTTCTGATAGTCTACAGAACTTTCCCAGTGATGGGTTGCAGCTGGAAGGGCATCTGCTGTGTAAAAACTTGCTGGATAAGTTGGCGGTTCATTCCGCTGTGGCGACCCCGGATTAATAAAGGGACTAAGCCGACAAGAAAATGAATAGTCTACAGAACAAACCACTGTTATACAATAACTTGCCTAATTACCCTAACCTGCCTAGTTACCCTAATTAACCTAGTTAAGCCTTTAAATGTCTCTTTAAGCTGTATAGAAGTGTCTCGACGAATATCTAGTTAAATATTATTTACTGTCATCATGGCAAAGAGAAAATAAATCAGTTATTAGAAATGAGTTAATAAAGCTATTATGATTAGAAATGTGCTGAAGAAATCTGCTCTCCATTAAACAGAAATTGGGGGAAAAAATAAACAGGGGGCGAATAATTCTGACTTCAACTGTATATACACAGACATGTACACACGCAAACATCAGCATTTATTGTCATGTCGATTTGCAGATTTGTCTGAATAAAATTGTGTAATCAGTAATGAAAACTATAATTGAATATAATTCATATTACAAAAACAAATAAAGATCAACAGAAAATATTAAGACATCATACTGAAAGACACAATTTCACAGGCATTATTTGAAAGACAATGACAATTATTATATATATATGTATTTATATTTGTATGTTTGAATGCAATTCAGTAAAAATGTCTTTAAAAGTACTGAGAAATGTGTGTGTGTGTGTGTGTGTGTGTGTGTGTATATGAAGAGTTCAGATGCAAACACCTCTAAATGTCGTCTGAAATTTTCCTCTAAAATTAGTATTTTTATCAGGCTGCAGTGTGTATGTTCAGTAATTTGACTTTTATGGCAAAGAATAAGTCCTTTTCCTGGTCTTTAATGTGAAATATCTCAACATAAACAAAAGAGGCTTAGAAAAATGTTCATTTTCTATGGAAATTACGGCGATTGAGGCACGTTGCTGATAGGCACGTGGGAACGGTGGGCGGGGATGACTCGCCTTAAAGGCCCAGTGCAAAAATACAGCAACAACCCTTTCCCAGCTATAATACAGACACTTCAGACAGCTAAAATAAATACTCTGATGGCTGTTTTGAGCTGAAACTTTAGACACATTCTGGGGACACAAAAGACTTCAATTAAATATCAAAAAAAGGGGTGACCTAGGTGCCCTTTAAAACAGCCTCCTAAAGTCGAGAGAATCCAGCATCAATATTACTGAATTGTTGTTTTGGTAAAATACACTATTTAATTTGAGGAACATCAAGCAAATAGTGCCACAATTGACAAACGAAAAGCAGATTTTGGTGTGTAATATGACTTTATAATATCCACTCATTCATGAGCAGGAGATGAAGAGAAATCCTGTGCTACTGCAGACTCTCCAGCTTCTCTCTTTCCTGAGAGGAATCAAATTTGGCAACGAAAAAGATCCGTCACTGAACACTGCGAAAACGCCCGTCTTACTTAGAGTTTAGTCTCGTTTCTGGTCCAAATATCGAAAAACTCTTAGATTAAGAAGCATTGCATTGCATTCATTAATAATGAGTCAAATGAAGGGAGTCTTGCATTAAAACAAGCTAAATAATCCACTGATGGGGCAAGCAGAATAATGTTATTGTCACTTTTCATTATGTTTCTTGCTCCACTGACAGATTATTTTGCTTGTTTTAATGAAAAGCTGACTCTATTCTGATGCTTTCTTTCTGAAAATGTTTTACTTGTTCAACAAATGCATCAATCAAGAATCGTTTGTGCAGTGGAAACCAGATGAAACTCTAGCTCAGAGGGGCATATTAGTGTGCATGTGAAGCGAGCGCTCGGTGATCGAGGAGAGTAAGCAGCAGACGTGACGAAGGCGTTCGTGATCAGACACACTGGAGTGATTGAGTCGGGCTGGTGCGCTCAGAAAGTCTCGCGGTCAAGGCCTCAGAAATCTCCGTCTCAGAGAAACGTGCTGTCAGTGGTTCACAGTGCAGGAGTGTGTGTGTGTGTGTGTGTGTGTGTGGTCTGGGGTCAGTGTCAGACCACGTACTGGTAGAGGTTTGCCTTGCCGTGGTCCGGCGTGGCGAAGGGACTCATCCAGGACATGGAGAACGGGTGCCCGAAGACCACCTTCATGTTCATCCACTTAGACCTCTTTGCCCAGCGGCGCTCCTCCTTCTTCAGCTGCTCGATGCCCTGCACACACACACACATAGACAGAGGCACACATGAGCGTGCACACATACATATAAACAAGCACGCAGTAACACATACATAAAGACAAGCGCACACACACACACAAACACACAAACACACAAACACACACATATATGCACACATACATATAGACAAGCACGCAGTAACACATACATAAAGACAAGCGCACACACACAAACAAACACACACACACACACACACACACACACACACACACACACACACACATATATGCACACATACATATAGACAAGCACGCAGTAACACATACATAAAGACAAGCACACACACACACATATGCACACATACATATAGGCAAGCACACTCACGCACACATACGCACATTTGCTCACATGCATGCATACATTTAGACAAGCACACACACACACACACGCATTTGCATGCACGCATACAAAGACAAGCACGTGCGTGCGCGCACACACACACACAGACTAGCATATAAACACACACACATTTGCATGCACGCATACAAAGACAAGCGCACACACACACATTTGCGCGCACACACATTTGCACACACGCATATAGACAAGTGCACACACACACACACATATATATATAGACAAGCATACAAACACACACACACACACACACATTTGCACACATACATATAGACAAGTGCGCGCACACACACACACAAATAGACAACCACACACACACACACACACATTTGCACACATGCATGCACATATACACAGAAAAGCACACACACACACATTTGGATGCACACACATATAGACAAGCACACACACATTTGCACACATGCATGCACGCATAAGCATGCACAAATACACACATACACAAATATGCAAGCACCCACACACACATTTGCACACATACATAGACACGCGCACACACACATACACAGTTACATGCACACACAAAAACAAGCACACATACACACACATGCATGCATACACAAATACGCACATGCGCACACACATGCTTACATATATATATATATATATATATAAACACAGAGACGTCCACACGCATACATGAACACACGCAACATTATTCTGTCTTATATACACGGGAATCAATGTAAAATGTTTATGATGATTCTGTTATTATCTGTGTGTACATTTTGTAAGAGTTTATTCATTGCAGATGAGGATGATTTTGACAGCACTCATCAATATGTGAACACAAGAAAAAAAACGGTAATCGGCCAATCCTGAGCCAGGACTCACGGTCTCGTCGTTGCAGATGGAGTGAACCTGCGTGCCGAACATGACGGCGGTGAAGATGAGGAAGAGCAGAGCCTCGAAGCACAGCAGGATGAGGAGGATGACGGTCGCCGGCGGAGAGAAGGAACTGCACTCTGAGGAAACAACAGCAGCCAATCAGAGAGCTCCGCTGACACACGATCAGCCAATCACAGGAGTCTTACACTTACTGGCCCAGTCTTCTTCAAAACAGAAGACGAAGTGGAAAGCCACCATGAGGAGAGCGTGAAGAGAGATCAGAGCGATGTACATCTGCAGAGCGCACACACAAACATGTTTTCATTATTATTATTCACTTTTAATTATTTAAACATGCAAACAGGCCACCGGTGAGGTTACATACAGCTCTTACAGCATTCTTATACAGTCTTTGTCTTTTTAAAACTTTTATTTGAACATAATTGGACACAAATAAGGTGGAAAAATTAAAACAGTGATTATTTATATATCTGAAAGATTCCTCTTGGTTTTGGTTTGCAGCGCTTCTAAATGGACCTACATAAGCCACATGCAAGTCAACTTATTAATACATCTTTAAATCATCTTAACTGATGGGATGAGAATGGGGCGGAGCTATCTGCTGTCTGGCCAATCACAGACAAGGGGTGTGTGCTTTGATTCTGTATGACAACAGTGGTTATTTGAGGAGTGGCGAGACTCACGGTGAAAAGCACAAAGTATTTTTGGTTGTTTTCCCCCACACAGTTGTTGACCCAGGGACAGTGATGGTCCATCTTCTTGATGCAGCGCTTACACACACTAGATGGAGAAAACACACACACACTTAAGGAAACGACCTCTAAATTTAAGAGCACACAAGAGTTACTGAATGGGCAGCAGCGATGGTTTAGATCTGATGCTGAGTGTGTGTGTGTGTGTGTGAGTGTGTGTGTGTGTGTGTGTGTTTGTTTGTTTGTGTGTGTTGTTACCTGCAGTGATGTGCTCGGTCAGGTTTGATGCTGCAGCATTTGGGGCATTTATACACCACCTGCCCTGGCTTAAGCTGCAGACTCTCGATGAACTCTTTAGTGGCGTTTCCCTTTGGAACGGCTCCCTGAGGGAAAAACACTGTCAGAAAATCTGCCTCATTTCTGTCCTGCTGTCATAGCTGACATCTTATCTTTAATAACATATATGTGGAGTGTATGTTCCAGGGCGCCCTCTAGCGTTCAGGTTGAATAAAACAGAAAAACATTACAACATATGCCTGAGATCTAGAAACTAAAAACTAGCCCAGAGCACCATCTAGAGCACCATCTGCTGTTAAGAACTTGCCTAGAGCAACATATAGACCACCATCTACTGTTAAAAAATAGCCCAGAGTGCCATCTACTGTTGAAAACTAACCCAGAGACATCTAGAGAGCCATCTGCTGTTAAAAACTAGCCTAGAGCGACATCTAGACTGCTGTCTACTGTTAAAAACTAGCCTAGAGCGACATCTAGACTGCTGTCTACTGTTAAAAACTAGCCTAGAGCGGCATCTAGAGCAGGGGTAGCCAAGCCAGTTCCTGGAGAGCCACCTTCCTGCAGATTTCAGTTGCTACCCGTATCAAACACACCTGAACCAACTAATTAGGACCTGAACACCACGTGATAATTACCGGCAGGTGTGTTTAATATGGGTTGCAACTGAAATCTGCAGAGAGGTGGCTCTTCAGGAATAGGGTTGGCCACCCCTGATCTAGAGCATCATCTGCATTAAAACTAGCCTAGAGCACCTTCTGCTGTTAAAAACTAGCCTTGAGTGGCATATGCTGTTAAAAACTAGCCTAGAGCGCCATCTGCAGTTAAATACTAGCCCAAAGTGACATCCAGAGCGCCGTCTGCCGTAATAAACCAACCCAGGGTGACATCTAGAGTACTGCCTCGTTATAAACTAGTCTAGAGCAACCTCTAGAGCACCGTCCGCTGTAAAAACTAATCTAAAGCGCCATCTGCTGTAAAAAACTAACCCAGAGTGGCATCTAGAGTGCTGTGTGCTATTAAAAACTAGCCCAAAGTTACATCTAGAGCTTCATCTGCTGTTAAAAACTAGCATAGAGCGCCATCTGGTATTGAACTGTATCCTAGAGCACCGTCTTCTGTTAAAAACTAGCCTAGAGCATCACCTGTTTCAAAACTAGCCCAGAGCAACATCTAGAGTGCTGTCTGCTGTTAAAAACTAACCTAGAGCAACATCTAGAGCGTCATCGGTTGTTAAAAACTAGCCTAGAGCGACATCAAGAGCGCCGGCTGCTGTTAATAACTAGCCTAAAGCGATATCTAGAGCACCATCTGATGTTAAACACTAGCCCAGAGCGACATCTAGAGCGCTGTCTGCTGTTAAAAACTAGCCTAGAGCGACATCTAAAGTGCCGTCTGCTGTTAAAAACTAGCCTAGAGCAATATCTAGAGCGTCATCTGCTGTTAAACACTAGCCTAGAGTGACATCTAGAGCGCCGTCTGCTGTTAAATACTAGCCTAGAGCGACATATAGAGCGCCGTCTGCTGTTAAAACTAGCCTAGAGTGACATCTAGAGCACTGTCTGCTGTTAAAAACTAGCTGAGAGTGATATCTAGAGCACCATCTGCTGTTAAACAGTAGCCCAGAGCAACATCTAGAGCGCCATCTGCTGTTAAACACTAGCCTAGAGCGACATCTAGAGCACCGGTTAGTGTTTAAAACTAGCCTAGAGCGCTGTCTGCTGTTAAAAATTAAACCAGAGTGACATCTAAAGCGCCATCTGCTGTTAAAAAGTAGCCTAGAGCGTCGATAATATCCCCGCTTGTGACTGTGGGTGTTTGTCACTCACGGGGTCGGTGCACATGGCTCTGAGGTGTGAGGCCAGCGCGAGGAAGGCCAGGCTGTTGAACAGGGCTCCATTAATGAAGCTGTACAGCAAACTCCTGGCCGGCAGCAGCATCACGAACACCACAACGAACTCGGCGTAGAGCACCAGCAGCCACGTGATGACGGCACACACAATGCCGCAGCCGTCCCGTATGAACCACATGTCGTGGGCCGAGTGTGCGCGTGGAGGAGGCGGCGCGCAGTGCTCCGGCTGCAGATATCCAGCCTGCCGCTCGATGTCCCGACTGCGGTTAGCTGGCGAACTCTTCATCCTGCCCACCGGGAAACACCCTCATCCTCCTGCAAACATCAGTATTCAGATCTTTAATATACACTACATTTGATAAAACTCATGACGTTCTGCAATCCGCTTTCAGAAACAAATACAATATATTAACTCTTTCATGCAAGTTAAACTTTATTGTCCCAGGTAAAGGAAGTTTGTCTTGGGCTCATAAACTCGGATTCAGTCATCGCATTTATTCAACCATTCACAACAATATACAATACAAACATAAATGTATACTGTCTACACATATGGAATAAATTAACATAATAATTGAAGTTAAACTAAATTAGAGCAGGTTACCACTCCAAGCCAACACTATATTTAACAGCTTTATGCTCAACGTGACCAGGAAATACTTCCAGAGGATAAAAAATAATCAATATTAACATAACCATGAAATCAATAATGATAAATATTTATTAGCATTACAAAGAAATATAGCTTGTCTGTAAAATTATCTAGATAGTTGGAAAAATTTGTTCATGTGGGACATTTTATGTTAAATCTGACAGAGCTCGGCATAAATTAATGCACCCCATTTTGAAAACTAATATTTTTATCAATTTCTCAGTGATTTAAGATAATATATTTTGAAGCATTTGAAACAAAACAGATTTATTAAACAGATATACTTATTAAAATAACATTTTAGTCACCGAACATCTTTAGCCCAGAGCGCCATCTAGAGCGCCATCTGCTGTTAAAAACTAGCCTAGAACGACATCTAGAGCACCATCTGCTGTTAAACACTAGTCCAGAGCGACATCTAGAGCACCATCTGCTGTTAAAAACTAGCCCTGAGCGACATCTAGAGCGCCGTCTGCTGTTAAAAACTAGCCAAGAGCCACATCTAGAGCACCGTCTGCTGTTAAACACTAGCCCAGAGCGACATCTAGAGCGCCGTCTGCTGTTAAAAACTAGCCCAGAGCAACATCTAGAGCGCCGTCTGCTGTTAAAAACTAGCCTAGAGCAACATCTAGAGCGCCGTCTGCTGTTAAAAACTAACCTGGAGCGACATCTAGAGCACCGTCTGCTGTTAAAAACTAGCCTAGAGCGACATCTAGAGTGCCGTCTGCTGTTAAAAACTAGCCTAGAGCGAAATCTAGAGCATAGTTTGCTGTTGTACACTAGCCCAGAGCGACATCTAGAGCGCCGTCTGCTGTTAAAAACTAGCCTAGAGCAACATCTAGAGCGCCATCTGCTGTTAAAAACTAACCTAGAGCGACATCTAGAGCACCGTCTGCTGTTAAAAACTAACCTAGAGCGACATCTAGAGTGCCGTCTGCTGTTAAAAACTAGCCTAGAGCGAAATATAGAGCACACTTTGCTGTTAAACACTAGCCCAGAGCGACATCTAGAGCGCCGTCTGCTGTTAAGAACTAGCCTAGAGCGCCATCTAGAGCACCGTCTGCTTTTAAACACTAGCCCAGAGCGACATCTAGAGCACCGCCTCTGTTAAAAACTAGCCTAGAGCGACATCTAGAGCACCGTCTGCTGTTAAACACTAGCCTAGAGCAACATCAAGAGCACTGTCTGCTGTTAAACACTAGCCCAGAGCGACATCTAGAGCACAGTCTGCTGTTAAACACTAGCCCAGAGCGACATCTAGAGCACAGTCTGCTGTTAAACACTAGCCCAGAGTGACATCTAGAGCACAGTCTGCTGTTAAACACTAGCCCAGAGTGACATCTAGAGCGCTGTCTGCTGTTAAACACTAGCCCAGAGTGACATCTAGAGCGCTGTCTGCTGTTAAACACTAGCCCAGAGTGACATCTAGAGCGCTGTCTGCTGTTAAAAAATGTGGAAAACATTTGCTGTTTATTCTGATGAATCCCAAAGAGCACCGACATGTTAATTAATCTACCCCTGAGCAGTTTTTGATTTTGGATTTTTAGAAAGATAATACAGTTTAATCCATGTGAAATACTGCAACAACATTTTTTTATATATTTTATATTTTTATTTTATATTTTTCCCTGACATATAAATTTGGCTGTACTAGTTTTTGGACTGTTATCTTCAGTTATTTTGTTAGATAAGCTCCAGATTTGGCTTCAGCACTGACTAATCTAATGTATATGCACAACTATATTATTGTAAAGCATCTTCTAGACAATAATACTCATTTAAAAGAGAGATTTGTAAGAGGTGTACTTATATATGCTGAGCACTGTGTATATAAACAATCCCCCAATATTCAAGGGCTGAAAACATGACATTTCCACAGTTTAAGAACAAGAAACATAAATAATAAAGAAACAATAATCATGTAAACCCAAAAACAGCCATTTATGATATATTTACAGCTAAATACAACAGATCAGAGGGATTTTATGATATGTTTACCTGCATTTCATCCTTATTTTTGACAGGGCTTTTAACTAATGTGCCAACAGATTCTGAAAGACTACTTGCAGAACGGCCATACAGAAAAATATACATCTGTTGATAGATTTATTAGCCAGTACCTGCAAATTAATTGGAAAATAAAACTGTACACAAGCCAGCAGATGTTGTCCACAGTCCAACACACACTCACCGTGTTTCCTCCAGTATCTCCTCAAGTGTGTGTTGTAAATGATGATTTCTTCTCTAAGCTCACCCACAGATAACGTGAAGAAGAGATAGAGCGGTAATATGTTAAATTTACGTGCAAATCGATTGTGTTTTTGTCAGAATTATTGTCCAGTTTCAGCAGGTGAGGCTCGACATCCAGGAAGTTTCGGCTGGGAGCGTCACGAACTCCTCACTTCCGCAATAAAACACAATAAAAGTGCAGACACAATCAAAAAATCCCAACAAAAAAATCTGCACGTATCTTTTAAAACATCCCGAACACGTTATAGAAACGATAAATGTTATTAAATGACCAATAAATAATGTTTATAAACCACAATCGAATTATTTGTGTAGATGAATTGGACTTTTATGTTAGCAGCGGTGGCGGTTGCTCATCCGGCAACATGTCGGCAGCTGAGCGCGCGCTCGAGGTGAGAAACAACACACACAATAAAACACACGTTTACACCTACATGTCTGCATCTCAGTTGTGCATCTGTGCGTTTAAGGCTAGGTTATAAACTCGTTTTCCTGACAGAAGCTGTAAATTACGCGCTCGTTCAGTGGTTTGTCATGCTGTGTTTGCTGCAGCATCAGTCACTCAAACATGCACAAGTTTAACATTACACACATTACTCTGTGTTTAATGCATGACTACTGTGATTTGCTCAGCAGATATTTCAACTAATATATGTATTAATATATGACTAATGTATGTATTTAGACGCTGGAGAATAATATACTGCACGAGAACTGCTAAATGCACTGGTTTCTTCAATGTATTTCTGCTGGCATTTTAGATTTCCATTCAAATATTGAGTTTATTTAGAGGTACACTGTAATGCAGGAGGGTTTTGTAGGTATGGATTAATTGTTGGATGTTCTGTTAATGTGTTGGCATTGTTTCTGTGTTATAAATGATGTTTAATTATATATTCTTGTCTATATTAATGCAGAACCCATCAGATGGGAGCTCGTCTCAATCCAGCCACGAAGGTGAAGATGTCGCTCTTCTTAATGATGTTTTATTTATTAAAGATGAAATTACGAGCCTTCCTGTGAAATTTTTATTATTTTTTCCAAATGTGTGCTGTTTAACAAAGCATTGACATTTTTTTGCAGTATTTCCTATGTTACTTTTCTTGTAGAGGAATATTATTAAGTCTTATTTCTTTTAGTTTGGCTGAAATACATGTATACACACACACACACACACACACACACATACATATATATATGTATGTATGTATGTATTTATATATGTATGTATGTATGTATATGTATATATATATATATATATATATATATATATATATATATATATATATATATATATATATATATATGTATATATATGTATGTATGTATGTATTTATGTATTGGTATGTATGTATATATATATATATATATATATATATATATATATATATATATATATATATATATATATATATATATATATATATATACATACATATATGTATGTATGTATGTATGTATGTATGTATTGGTATGTATGTATGTATATATATATATGTGTGTGTGTGTGTGTGTCAGTGTTATTAAGATATTTTTTAATGGCTGCAGAATAAACTATTATTGTCCAATGGCGTGGCTAAATGTCACTTAAAGATGAATACTAGTGCCTTACAAAATAATGAGTAATTTAGTAAGCTGTATTTTTGTCCTGTTTTTCTTCCCATTAGTGGAGGTGAATCCAGCTGTAAAGGGAAAACAGATGGAGGATCTGACTGGGCGTCAGGATGATGGACGTCCCTCCACATCCACTAAAACATTCACCGGTCCGTTTGTAATAACATATATGCGTGTACTGTGTTTATTAATGTCAGGATCATAACTTCAATAATAATTTGTATTTTTTTGCTTCATTTCATCTAGAATAAAAGCAGTTTTTCATTTTTTAAACACCCTTTTAAGGACAAAATGATTAGCCCCAATAAGCAATTTTTCTTGATAGTCTACAGAACAAAACATTGTCATAGAATAAATTGCCTAATTACCCTAACCTGCCTAGTTTTTATTTTTTAAATATAAATTTAGCTATATCTGAAGACATATAGTCATCATAACACTCAACAATATTGCGTATTTTCCCAGCAATGTGCCACCCTAATGGCAATGCACCATAAATGCGATGTATAGAAATGCACATTAAGTGCTAATCACATGACATGACATTAAAATTACAGCAAATGATTCATTTTGCTCACCCCTGTAGTGTGTGTGTGTTTCTCCTGTCAGGTGTTATTAATAAAAGCTCTTCTCCCTCCTCCTCCTCGTCTCTATCATCTTCATCATCATCATCCTCAGCATCCGGTAGAGCGAAGATGAGCGTCTGTGGTCCAGGCAGTAAAACTCCATCATCTTCATCTTCATCATCTTCTTCAGCTGGTCCTCCGGCTAAAGTCCATCGTGCTCGCAAAACCATGAACAGACCGCCGCTGCCTCAGGTGCGTTTAATATCCTCAAAACACACACACACACACACCGTGAACTCAGATCAGTTTCATGAAGCTGTAATAATTATGGCGAGTAATATACGTTATTTCAGCATCAATATCATCATGTGTGAATCTGCTATTGTCACATTGCAGGATCTGTAATGTCAAGATGGGATTATTATTATCCCTTGTGTGCTGTTGGGTCAATGTAGAGTCATCTTGTGAAATTATATTCATATATATATCACAGAAAAACTAAATATTGCAATGTTTTCTTTACAATATCATACAGCCCGAATAATAAAAGTAATAATAACAATAATAATTTTGTTTCTGCACAGATCAAACCTGTGGAGTCCATCTCTCCTGCTGCAGCTGAGAAACCCGCCGGCGGAGAGAAACCAGACGCTGACACAGGTCTGACTTAATTCATTAGTTGTGTTTGTTTATGATCAGACTTGTCTGCAGAAACACTTTGATTGACATTCTCCACTTGTATGATGTCATCAGAGGGGGAAAGCCCCGCCCACTTTTGCTGAATAAAATAGCTGATGAAGCTTTCCAGTAGCAGATCTGCCTAATGCAATGGTTTTATTATTCTGGTTGTGTAGTTGTGAAGAAGCGTAAAGCAGGTTTGGACGTTTCAGCGACTCCTTCGGGCACCCCAGAGAAAGTCCTGAAGCCACAGACAGAGGTGAGACCATGAACAACACCAGATCATCTAAATTCAGGGTAAAATAGAGCAGTGTATCATGCAAAAGTGGACAAGTGACTGTTTCACGTGGCCTGGAATGGATAGTTGATGATGATTGTTCTTATTTATTGAGTACCTGGAATGGATTGTTGTTTTTATAAATATATTCCCCTTAGTCTGTAGTAATAAACATTTTATTAAAGTGAAATTAACAAACAAGTAAGAATAATTATAATATTTTTGTTCAGTACATGATAGATAAATATATATATTATTAATTTAATGAGTTCTATTATTAGTAATTGTCAACGGTATTTTGTTATTGATGTTAATAAAAGTAGCCAGGCTACATCAACTAATATAAAAATTTAGGTTTGGTAATGTCAATTTTTTTTAAAGAAATGTATATGCACACAATTTTTATTTATTTATTTATT